>NC_041007.1:37313734-37603301 GCF_004193775.1 Glycine soja | reverse complement strand
GAGGATTGCACTAGAGGGTCCACACTTAGGCAATCATGAAGTATGGCTCCAAACTCGAAGGTGGAGGACACATGATTCATGGGGCTCCGAAAAAAGTGGAGAATGGAGGATTGCACTAGAGAGTCCACACTTAGGCAATCATGAAGCATAGCTCCAAACTCAAAGGTGAAGGACACATGAACAGCGCTAGGCAATGACATTCATGGGGCTCTGAAAAAAGTGGATAATTGAGGATTGCACTAGAGGGTCCAATGTTAGGCAATCATGAAGCATAGCTCCAAACTCGAAGATGGAGGACACATGAACAACGCTAGGCAATGACATTCATGGGGCTCCGAAAAATGTGGAGCATGGAGGATTGCACTAGAGGGTCCACACTTAGGCAATCATGAAGCATTGCTCCAAACTCGAAGGTGGAGGACACATGAACAGCGCTAGGCAATGACATTCATGGGGCTCCAAAAAAGTGGAGAATGGAGGATTGCACTTTAGGGTCCACACTTAGGAAATCATGAAGCATAGCTCCAAACTCGAAGGTGGAGGACACATGAAAACCGCTAGGCAATGACATTCATGGGGCTCCGAAAAAAGTGGAGAATGGAGAATTGCACTAGAGGGTCCACACTTTGGCAATCATGAAGCATAGCTCCAAACTCAAAGGTGAAGAACACATGAACAGCGCTAGGCAATGACATTCATGGGTCTCTGAAAAAATTGGATAATTGAGGATTGCACTAGAGGGTCCACACTTAGGCAATCATGAAGCATAGCTCCAAACTCGAAGATTGAGGACACATGAACAGCGCTAGGCAATGACATTCATGGGGCTCCGAAAAAAGTGGAGAATGAAGGATTGCACTAGAGGGTAAACACTTAGGCAATCATGAAGCATAGCTCCAAACTCGAAGGCTGAGGACACATGAACAGGTGCTAGGCAATGACATTCATGGGGCTCCGAAAAAGTGGAGAATGGAGGATTGCACTTGAGGGTCCAAACTTAGGCAATCATGACGCATAGCTCCAAACTCGAAGGTGGAGGACACATGAACAGCGCTAGGCAATGACATTCATGGGGCTCCGAAAAAAGTGGAGAATGAAGGATTGCACTAGAGGGTCCACACTTAGGCAATCATGAAGCATAGCTCAAAACTCGAAGGTGGAGGACACATGATTCATGGGGCTCCGAAAAAAGTGGAGAATGGAGGATTGCACTAGAGGGTCCACACTTAGGCAATCATGAAGCATAGCTCCAAACTCGAAGGTGGAGGACACATGAACAGCGTTAGGCAATGACATTCATGGGGTTCCGAAAAAAGTGGAGAATGGAGGATTGCACTAGAGGGTCCACACTTAGGCAATCATGAAGCATAGCTCCAAACTCGAAGGTGGAGGACACATGAAAGCGCTAGGCAATGACATTCATGGGGCTCCGAAAAAATGGAGAATGGAGGATTGCACTTTAGGTTCCACACTTAGGCAATCATGAAGCATAGCTCCAAACTCGAAGGTGGAGGACACATGAACAGCGCTAGGCAATGACATTCATGGGGCTCCGAAAAAGGTGGAGAATGAAGGATTGCACTAGAGGGTCCACACTTAGGCAATCATGAAGCATAGCTCCAAACTCGAAGGTGGAGGACACATGATTCATGGGGCTCCGAAAAAAGTGGAGAATGGAGGATTGCACTAGAGAGACCACACTTAGGCAATCATGAAGCATAGATCCAAACTCAAAGGTGAAGGACACATGAACAGCGCTAGGCAATGACATTCATGTGGCTCTGAAAAAAGTGGATAATTGAGGATTGCACTAGAGGGTCCACAGTTAGGCAATCATGAAGCATAGCTCCAAACTCGAAGATGGAGGACACATGAACAGCGCTAGGCAATGACATTCATGGGGCTCCGAAAAAAGTGGAGAATGGAGCATTGCACTAGAGGGTCCACACTTAGGCAATCATGAAGCATAGCTCCAAACTCGAAGATGGAGGACACATGAACAGCACTAGGCAATGACATTTATGGGGCTCCGAAAAAAGTGGAGAATGAAGGATTGCACTAGAGGGTCCACACTTAGGCAATCATGAAGCATAGCTCCAAACTCGAAGGTGGAGGACACTTGAACAGCGACAGGCAATGACATTCATGGGGCTTCGAAAAAAGTGGAGAATGGAGGATTGCACTAGAGGGTCCACACTTAGGCAATCATGAAGCATAGCTCCAAACTCGAAGGTGGAGGACACATGAACAACACTAGGCAATGACATTCATGGGGCTCCGAAAAAAGTGGAGAATGGAGGATTGCACTAGAGGGTCCACACTTAGGCAATCATGAAGCATAGCTCCAAACTCGAAGGTGGAGGACACATGAACAGCGCTAGGCAATGACATTCATGGGGCTCCGAAAAAAGTGGAGAATGGAGGATTGCACTAGAGGGTCCACACTTAGGCAATCATGAAGCATAGCTCCAAACTGGAAGGTGGAGGACACATGAACAGCGATAGGCAATGACATTCATGGGGCTCCGAAAAAAGTGGAGAATGGAGGATTGCACTAGAGGGTCCACACTTAGGCAATCATGAAGCATAGCTCCAAACTCGAAGGTGGAGGACACATGAACAACGCTAGGCAATGACATTCATGGGGCTCCGAATAAAAGTGGTTTGTTGGCAGGACCGAACGGTCCACTGGGTTTTTCCACCTAAAGGCAAACATGCTTTTTGCAAAGAAAAATAAATCATTCGCGAGAGCACCATATCTTAGAGAAACAATATACTTGTGCTAAGGGTAATCTTCCTTGTAACCGAGAATGAAGGGCAGGATGTCAACTTTTAGCTTTTAAATGAACATGCAGGGGAAACATCGGGCTAAGCTGAAAATAAATCACTCATAGTGTATAAAAATCACACAGGCAAGTGTTTTATCCTTTTCCCAAACCATAACTGCACCATGTCTTTTTTTTGCACACGACTTCCTATCGAATCAAAGATCAAACGTACGATCACGGACCAATAGGATTTTCTCGAGGGTAGTGTTTTTGGAGAGGAAGCTGGTTGTTTCGATCTTTTCCTCTTTGTTCAAGTGGGGTGGGATATCGCCAGTCGAGAACGACCTGGAATGGCAATCTGAAGGGAAGAGACACCAAAAATGGGTTTTCCTTGGCCGACAGTCCCTTACCTTGCTGAAAATTTATCTGGTCTGAAGATCTTCCGTTCTCTTTCTTTCATTGATCGAGAATTGCCTCTTTTCCCTTTTTACTTCCTTTCGATCTTTGATCGGGAATCCTTCTTTCCTTTCTTTTATTCTTTTCTTTATTTTCATCTTTTTCTTTTTCTTTCTTTCCATTTCTTCCTTTTCTTTCTTTTCAGTTCTCCTTCCCCATCCCTTTCTTTGGGAAATCGGGTTTTAGCATTCTATTCGCTCTCCCTTGAGGAGATTCCGTTGTCCTTTGCTTCGGGGAAGGAATGAGGATTCTTTTTTATAGGCCAATGTTCAAAAAGGTCTAAGGTTGTGTTTCAATGGTGTCTTTTATCGTGGGAACCCAATCTTGATATCTGGGGCGAATCAAATTTGGGTGTCAAGGTGTCGATTTCGGGCTGAACTTCCATATTATTCCATGAGGCACGTGTGACAATGATGATTTGAAAACAACGTGCAAAATTATTCATGGCTACAGCCAGGTGGGCACTCAAGCAGCCCGTTTATGGCATTGTGATACTACGGTTGGGAATTTACACAAACAGACCCAATGTTTCCAAATTATGTTCTTTCATCAGTTCAATGAATTCATCCATTCTTATCTCGGTTGGGAATTTACACAAACAGACCCTTGTTTCCATAAGATACGTTTGCTCTTTACGAATGATTTATACTTCTTAACTATAACATGTCGACCTTTGCGGTCTTTCTTTCTTTTTCCTTTTTGTTTCATTTTTATATATTCACAAAATTATACACCTGTGGTCCTTTACGAGGAAAACTTTTCTTTGTACATCTACATTCTTATACATGACAAACTTTTTATGTACACGCATTGGAACTCTTTCTCTTTACGTCACACGGTCTATATACAAACCCTATTTACATTCAAAGATTTTTTCATTTTTCCCAACACACACTTATGGTTCATACAAAAGTTTCTTCATATACACTCGTTGCTCACACACACAAGAATTCCTTTCCACGCATCATTTACACACAAGAATCCTTTTATACACACTTTCCTTTTACACATATATACAAATAAAAACCTTTTTCTTTTCTTTACGAACATGACTTTTATTCACAATGCTTCTTTCTTTTTATTAGGATTTTTGGTTCATTTTATTTTTTAGGACGACGTTCCTAAATGAAAAACTCTACACGGTTCTGGAATTTCAACAAACATTATTGACAACAACGAAACAAGTACCGACGTAACAACTCAAACGATATGTATGTACAAAACAAAAGTCAATCAACACGAAACAAATGTTAGTCCCTTAGTCAAACAAAAATAAGATGATATATAACAAAAAAAATGGAAACAAAAAGAAATATGGATCAAGGGATCTCCCAATCATGTGGCCCCGCTCCCTCCTAAGAAATCAAGTAAATCGGTCATCTCCTCATCCTCGCGGGCCTCATCTGCCTCGTCGGGAGCCTCTGCTGGTGCCTCTCCTACCCGGGCCTTAGGCCAATCTCCAGGCCATGTGACCTCTGCCCTGAACTTGTCCGGAGTAGGGCACGGAAAAGAAGTAAAACCCTGGCTCTACAGGCTGAGGCTCAACTGGTAAAGACAATCATTGGTCTGTACATGCGCCCGGTGGTTGGCCGCCTGCTGGCGAACCAAATGCCGCAAATACTGCTCCGTATGAAACGATCCAGCTGGGCCAGCCTGATGAGGTGGCGGCGCGTCTGCGGCCTGCGGAGCATCCCCCTGGGCCTGTCTCTGTGTGCAATACTTCTCAATGAAAGCTCGGGTGATGGGCGGCCGAATCACCTTGTTAGGTGCGACGGGGAATCCGAATGACTGGCAGAGTCCTATGATCAATGCGGGAAATCCCAGGGCCCTGTTGGACTTATCCGGGTCCAGAGGGTGCCTGGTAGGCGCCATACCTGCAAATAGATGGATGGCTTCAGCGATTAACTGAGCCACGTGAATGCTCATCCGTGTCAGGATGGCGTACACCAGCTGACACTTCGGAAGGGGGAGGTCGGAATTATGATCGCTGGGCTGGATGTTGCTGAGCAGCAAAGTCATCCAGATCTGAGTCAGGGTGGTCATGTTGGTGCGCATGATCCGCGCCCGTCTTCCAGCAGCAGTCTGAGCAAAATCCTACCCCAGTATACATAGCAACTGGGCGATGGCCTCCTCGTCGAACCCATCGGACCGGTTCCTCCTCTGGCCATACTCGCATTCCTGGCCCTCTTCCAGCACTAAAGGGTATCCCAGGAACTGGCTGAGAGCATCCGCATCGAACGGGATCCACTGACCCCTCACCCAGGATCGCATATCTCGCACACCCTCCTCTGTAGGCCAAGCATTAGCATAAAATTCGAGGACTATGTCTGGGTCGAACTTGGCCATGGGGGTAACCAGTGATGCCCACCGTCGGCGAACTATCTCCTCCTGGAAGTCGGTATACTCGTCGTCCCTGAGCTGGACGCGTCGCTCCCGGAGGAATGACCATCCCTTGATGGCCTCGTAGCGCTGCTGGTGCTCAACACTCCTAAAACGGTGGCTGTCATATTCGGGAGCGGAACTGGTTCCTTCAGCCGCTTTATCCTTCCTAGATCTCTTTGAGGCAAGCTTCCTCGAGGCCATTTCCTGCGAGAACAAACATTTAGAAGTTAGTTTTACAAGATAATGCTTATCTTAACGCAAAAAAAATGTCATGCTAATCCCTCTGGTTTAGAACGAACTCATGCGCAAGTTTAAAGTAACACATTTATGCACATGCGTATGTGTAGAATATCCTACTATTTATATCAACATAGAGGCCATCCAACATGTCATACCCTAATTTCGTCCGGGGATTATTATTTGATGATATACAACCTTTGATTGACCGCTTCGAGATACTTGACACCCTTTGTTGCACAATATGTGAAGTCCAAAGACATGCCGAAAATCAAAAGGAACCAGGCTTACGCGATCCGTGAAAATTCCGTAATGTGACGGAAATCGAAAGGAGGTGTTTTTTGCAATCCGTGAGTTTTCGTAACTTCTTCGAAAGCTAAAAAAGAGTAAATACATAATCCGTGAAGATTCGTAACCTTGTGAAAGGAAAATAAGTATCGTTACGAAATTCGTAAAGTTTCGTAACGTTACGGAAAAAGAATTACCAAAAAAAGGTAAAGGGGGTGTATTTAGTAAAATGGGGGTGCAAATAGTAATTTTTGAATCTGCGCCCTTCTAGAGGTTTCTGGGTAATTTCTTGCTTATGGTTGAAGCAACCTCGCCCAGGCGAGCTAGGTGGCCACCACACCCCCCGTTTTGTTGAAAAATGGGATTCCGGGGCTTTCAGGACACCCGTAGTGCTTCCGTAAAATTCCCATAATCCTAAATAAGCATATTTAACTTAATACGGGTGAGAGGGAAGAGAAAAAAAGAATAAAATCAAGTCTTATATGCTTCCGTAAGGCTTCCGTAATTTTTCCATAAATTACGAAATAAGGGGGGTGAACTTATCAAAATTGGGGGGGTGCAAATAGCAATTTCAAAATTTTGAATTGG
Organism: Glycine soja; assembly: GCF_004193775.1. Classification (NCBI taxonomy): domain Eukaryota; kingdom Viridiplantae; phylum Streptophyta; class Magnoliopsida; order Fabales; family Fabaceae; genus Glycine; species Glycine soja. The sequence continues at coordinate 37,596,582 of NC_041007.1, read as the reverse complement.
GCCTTCCAGAATGTTTTTTGGAGCTGGGTTCCTTCTGGAAGCAACCCAGCTCTCCTGGGCGAGCTGGGCGGCAACCTCCTCCCCCTTTTTCCTATAAAAAGGCTGAAGGGGGCTGTTCTAAGGATCCCGGATGCCCCTGGTGAGGTATTTCAGCTGTTTTGGGTGAAAAAAAATATTTCTGTGAAGAAAATCCAAGCCGAGGTGCTTCCGTAACGCTTCCGAGAGGTTTCCGTAAGCAAATCCGTGAAGGTTTTCCTGCGTTATTCACCGTTCTTCGTTCTTCAAGGGTAAGTTTCCAAATCGAGCTTTTCAATTCATTCTATGTACCCGTGGTGGTCCCCATTTTTTTTGTGTACTTTTATTCTCGTTTTCATTCGCTTTCTATACCCCCTTTTGACGTGCTTCAGTCATTTATTTTAAGTCATTTCTCGCCTAATCTAAAAATAAAATAAATTTCCACCGATCATTTGAATTGTATCATCTGTTAATTCCGGTTAAAATGAATTCTGACCGTTCGGTCGTGCCGTAACCACGTTGGAAATCAAAAAAGAGGTAAAATAATAATATAATAATAAAAAAAATATCTTTTAGTAAAATGAAGCACAAAAATCAATCGGACGTTTTTCTCTTTGGGATTTCTCATTCTTAATTGAATTGACTAATAACTAAAGCGAAACTAAGGCTAAAATCAATTCGCCAAGTCAAGCTCGTCCACCAAAAAAATCACTAAAAAAGGATTTGAAAGTTTTATCTCAGCTTTTTCTTACCAAGTTAAATGGATCATTTTTAAAGGCCCAACACCTTTAAGTGATCACCTTTCAAAGTAAAAGAATCATTTGATTCACCTTTAAAAGAAGAACTACGTAGGTCTGATTTCCTCTTCGATGGAGGGTACGTAGGAGCAAAAGCCCCGCTTTTTTCGACCTCAAAAAATAAAAAGAAATAAAAGTTAAGGTAACACAATTCCACAATTCTTAAAAATAGGCTGTTGTCCTTTGGGACAAACGTGAGAGGTGCTAATACCTTCCTCAAACGTAAATACAACTCCCGAACTTAGAATTTTCATTTTGACCGGTTTCCTTCGGTTTTTCCGACGTTTTCCACAAATAAACGTTGGTGGCGACTCCGCGCATCTTTCCTCCTTTGGAAAGTGCACCCGTGAGCCTCGCCTTCGCTCGCCCGCAAAGGGCACGTTGCGACAGTTGGCGACTCCACTGGGGACTATTTTTGTGAGTTAGGCCTATTTTAAGGAATTGTGGATTTGTGAAACTTCGTGTGTGCATTTGTTGAACTGTGTAAAATGTAAATAACTGTTGTCTATTTCGCATTCTTTACACTGCATTCTAAGCACCCACGAGTTTGAGTAAAAAAGGGGCCCTATACCCGGGTTCATGGGAACTTAAGGAGTGGAGGTGAATCTATCATCATGCTAGGTCTCCGACTTGCTTGATAATAGTGAAACCTCGTCTAGAGCTTTCTCTCTTTATAATGTGTTGTCGCTGGTATTCCATACCGCCACAATATTATTATCTTGAGTGATGATACCTCTAGAAAACAGCCGTGTGAGTTATGAATTGTTGGGAGTAGTTATTAGAGACCCCTAGATATTGTCCTATAGGTCCCTAAAATAGGGGCACGGAGCAAACACGCTGCGCGCCATTTTTAACACTGCCATGCATGTAGTTCTAAATGTCATGTACGCCTTTGTTTGTAATTATTTGTGGATATTGTCGTACTATGTGTATCCCCGTGTTATGCTTTTGCGCGTCTGCGTCATGTCGTCACGCACGCGTAGTATGTTGATCTCATCTTTTGCCGTGGGAAGTCGGAAGATCCATATTGTCTTCTTAACTGCACACATGGGGCACTGCGCCCCCAAATGCGCAAGTAAGGAGAGATAATTTTCCGGGCTCTCGTGTCCGTAAATGCATTCATATCATGCATCTCTTCGGCATCATAATGAACATATCGTTCCTACATTTGTCCGTTATCACATTCAAGCCTCACATTTTGCATAAGTCATTGCATCATCATGCATATGCGTTCAACATACTTTTTGTTATACATGTTTGCTCATACATGATCCTTGTTCCTTCCTCTACAAAAAAAAAAAAAACAAAAAAAGGGAAGCATGAACATTCATGATGCATTCTTAGTTGCATGTGTTAGGTACCATGAGCCAACCATGTTGGGATCATAAACCCATTTTTTAAAATTAAAAAAAAACACAAACAACAAAACAAAATGATTGAGCATGATACCTAATGCGTGGTTAACTAAAGGATGTCTCTTCGGGCATCTCAATCTCATAATTACATTTTCCATACATAGCATGCGTATTCCCAAATCTTTCATCCCTATGAAAAGTTGTTGAAGTATTGGCGATCAAAATTGTCATTCCCTGGGTTATGGGGTTGAACCAAGCTCGTGCTTTTACAAAAAAAGTTCATCAAGTCAAGTTGAAGCATGGAAGTAACCATCTTGCAAAAAAAATTGGGGCAAAAGATGGATCGGGTTACATCGCTGCTTCGTCTACCGCCAAACACATTTAGGACTGTTAATGTCCTTGTTACTTCCAGTTTCACCTTGACGAAGATGTCATGGACCATGTTGAAAATCTAAATTGATTCAACCCCATATCCAGTGTACAAATTCGCATTACTTCAACTGTTCATCATTCGCATACATCCATGTTGTTCATTGGTTGCATTGCTCATTGCATTCTTTCCTTGAAAAAAAAGAACTTAATCATTGTTATAAAAAAGAAAAAAGAAACATGCTTTACGGTGCCCTCACCGAACTTGTGCTAGAGCTAGAGTAATGGGTGAAGTAGAGGAGATACAAGAGAAGATGAAGGCCAACATGGAGGCCATTAAAGAGAAAATGGCCACAATGATGGAGGCCATGATAAGCGTGAAGAAGATAATGGAAGCCAATGCGGTTGCAATTGCCGCTACCAGCGTTGTTGCTAAGGTGAACCCGACGTCCCTATCCGGCATCAATGAATCATCCAACCTCAGATATGGTAGGCAAAGATTTGGGAAGTATGGGCGGCCCCCATGATGTGCAAATTCAAAACGAGCACGCCTTCCCGCCATATGGCTTGCCTCTCAACTATACGCCACCCAATGTGGCGTACACTCCCAATAAGAATGTCAATAACTCCACTCCTATACCCATTGAGATCCAGCAACCCCAAACTGATCATGCACATGTCTCTTAAACCGTGGGGGAGACACATGAAATTCCCCATCACAATCTAGCCGACTTCGAGCCTTGGCTCGGATATGCCACTGAAGGGCAAGCAGTTGGTGGTATACCCCTACAAAACCCTTTGGAGGGCCCTCAGTATCACCCACAACTACACCTCTTGCATTCCACGACAAGTAAAAACCCTCATGCTATGGCAGAAATGGGAAAGCTGGATCATCTAGAGGAAAGGCTCAGGGCCATTGAAGGAGGTGAAGATTATTCCTTTGCTAACCTAGAAGAGTTGTTCCCAATACCCAATATCTTCACCCCTCTCAAGTTCAAGGTGCTGGACTTTGACAAGTACAAGGGGATTACTTTCCCCAAGAACCATCTAAAGATGTATTGTCGGAAGATGGGGGCATACGCAAAAGATGAGGAATTGTTGATACATTCCTTCCAAGAAAGTCTTACTGGGGTAGTTGTTACCTGGTACACTAACTTGGAACCTTCCCGAGTCCATTCTTGGGAGGACCTAATGGTTGCCTTCGTTAGGCAGTGTCGGTATAATGGCTTCGGATAGGATGCAACTACAAAATATGTGCAAAAAAGGGGGCACGGATCTTTCAAAGAATATGCCCAAAGGTGGAGAACCTAGCAGCTCAAGTGGCACCTCAATGACGAAAAAAATGATGACAATGATAGTAGACACATTACCAGTATTCTACTAGGGAAAATGGTGGGCTACGCACCTTCAAAGCTTTGCGGATTCGGTCTTTGCCAGTGAAAGGATCGATGTGGGTCTGAAAAAAGGCAAATTTAGTCATCCTGCTTGGACGAATGAGAAAACTGGGGCAAATGAAGAGGGTGAGGATAGAGGAGAAGCCCGTGCTGTGACTGCCATTCCAATACAGCCAAGTTTCCCACCAACCCAACAATGTCATTACTCAGCCAATAACAAACCTTCTCCTTACCCACCGCCCAGTTATCCACAAAGGCCATCCCTAAAATCAACCACAAAGCCTACCTACCGCACTTCCAATGACAAACACCACCTTTAGCGTAAACCAAAACACCAACCAAGAAATGAATTTTGCAGCGAGAAAGCCTTAGAATTCACCCCAATTCCAGTGTCCTATGCTGACTTGCTCCCATATCTGCTTGATAATTCAATGGTAGCCATAACCCTAACCAAGGTTCATCAACCTCCATTTCTCCGAGAATACGACTCGAACACAACGTGTGCTTGTCATGGAGAAGCCCCGGGGCATTCCATTGAGCATTGTAGGGGCCTGAAGCGTAAGGTGCAAGGTCTAATTGATGCGGGCTGGCTGAAATTTGAGGAGAATCGCATGTAAATCCTGACATTAACAAGAGATGCCACACATGGGGCAATTTTGAAAGCTGTTGTTAGATGTCTCTAATGACTCATCAGGATTTTCAACTTTCACCAGAATTGAGTGCAAGCCATTGGTCCATTTGCTCAAGCGACCTGTGCTCCTGAGTTTGGACTTCCAAGACCATTCAATCAGAGATTACTCGTCTTACACGTTGGTGGGGCTGCCGTAAAACAACGTGTAAAGTTCAAAACAAATAAGTTTTAAAAAAAAAGCATTTAATTGACTGTGTTTTCAAGACGTTCATGTGACCTCATTTTATCATTCCGGAAAGTCTGTCTTTTAGAGAGAAGTGAGTTATCAAGAATAGGATGTTGGACAAATGGCCTCAGTTACCTTAAGAAAAAGGGGGTTAAATTAAGATACGAAGACTATTCCCCAATTAAACTTTCACTCTCTCTTTTTGGATTAACAATGCACCCTTAACATGAATTACTCAAAAGACAATTCAAAATAAACTTCTTTAAAGCAAAAGATAAATAGAAATAAATAAAAGAAGTTTAAGGGAAGAGAGGAATGCAAACTTGATTTATACTGGTTCGGCCACTTCCCGTGCCTACATCCAGTCCTCAAGCAACCCACTTGAGATTTTCCACTCTCTTTGTAAAACTCCTTTTACAAAGTCTGAACCACACAGGGACAACCCTTCCCTTGTGTTCAGGAATCCTTTACAACAAGAGGCCCACGGTCTCTTAATCCCTTTTCAGAAAGAAGAGAAGAAGAAATCTCTCTTAAAAGAGATAGAATGTACAATGAAGATCAATCAAAATTCCTTATTGAATATGCAAGTGGTTGACCAAGGAATCTTTTTGAGAGGATAAGACATTTCAGTTCAGAAAAACTCGTGATCTTTCGAGAGGATAAAACTGTTTGGGCAATGAAAACTCTCTTTAAAACATTTGAATGGCCATTCATAAAACATTTGAATAGATATGTCTCTTGGAAATTATTTTCTGAAAATCCCCTCTGGTAATCAATTACAAGACTTATGTAATCGATTACAGGTTCTAAAAATTTGAATTAAAACATTTTCAACTGCTGGTAATCGATTACCAGAGAGAAAATCTCAATTTGAAATGATAGAATTCTTTGGTCAAACCTTTTGTTTGTTTTCAATTTGGAAACTTCTTCCTAAAGATTCTAGAGATCAACTTGATCATATATCTTGATTTTCTTGGATTCTTGTCTTGAATAAAACTTAGAAGCACTTGATCCTTTAGCATCATCAAGACATCAAAACATCTTGCTTCTACATAGGAGTCATTTGACTTAATCCATCAACTGAAAAATCCTTCAACTATTTCTCGTCCTTGGAAAATTCTTTTTGCAAGAATCAACTGCTTCTTTCATTCTTCCTCACTACGAGGTTGTGAAAACAAGACAACAATTGGTACCTCTAAGCCCTACACTGGGGCAACGAAAGGCACCATGCAAAAACCTCAAGCGAACCTAGGGGCAGATTAGAAGTTCTCACCCAATAGGTTCCCAGCTACAAGGTCATGATGAAAGATAACAATTGGTACCCCAAAGCCTTACACTGAGGCAATGAGGGGCATCGTGCATGAGCCTCAAGTGAACATAGGGGCAGATCAAAAGTTATCACCCGTCGATGTTTTTAAACAAGAAAAAAAAGGGAGACAAGCCTTGGAATTTCAATAGATTGATTAAACGTCAAACGGCTCCATTGTCGTCACTCCAAAATCGACAAGTGACTAAATCAAACAGAACATACACTCTGAGGGAGTTCCCGGAGAGATTTGCAAAAGATAGGATAAGGTTGCATGAATTATCACCTTTTTCAAAAGGACAGTCAATCTGTGTTTTCCAAAAAGATTAAATCAAAGTCAAAATCACAAAATAGGGAAAGAAGGTCATGAACATTGTACAACTTTCCATTGTATTGCATTGTTTCATATGAGGTCAGCGTTACCAAGTTTCACAACAAAGGTTGCATGTGTCTACATCCCTAAAAATCATGTTAATTGCATAGATTTCCTACATCTCGTGTCCAATCTTTTTGGATGACCGACCCTCTCGATGAGTCGATCTCTTGCTTTCTCATAAAGGTGGACCCTTGGGTACTAGTACCTATCACCTTTAGAGGACTGTATGTCCTCGCCATCAGAGGGCTGCACATCCTCGCCTGCAGAGGGCTGCACGCCCTCGCCTTTAAAGGGCTACGCATCCTCATTTTCTGTGTGCTCCATACCCACACCTTAGAAGAATATAAGGTCCTTTGCCCTTAGATGCTTAACCGAGACTTGCGCTCCCGGTTACGGGGGCCACGGTTTCCTTTCAACGGTTCCTGGGCTACCCCCTGATATTGGAGGGCGACCAACTGTGCGAGCACATTCAGAGAGGGAGGCTATCACGCATCTACTATTCATACCGGGGCAAGATTTCACCTGTGCCGCTGCAAAAAGATGAGTGTGGATCATGCGCACCAACATGACCACTTTTACATGGATATGGATGACGTTGCTATTTAGTAACATTCTACCCGGCGACCACAATGCCAATCTCCCCCTGCAGATGTATCGGTTGGTCTGTACCGTCATGACAAAGGTAAGTATGCACATGGTTCAATTGATTTCTGATGTCATCTATTGTTTGCAGGGATCGCGCCCACAAGATGCCCAGTGGGCCCGAAGAAGTCCAACAGGGCCCTGGGGTTTCCAGCTCTGGTTACGGGCCTCTGTCAGTCCTACAAGGTGCCCGTTCCCCCAGTGAGGTCATGCCATTGTGACATAGGTAAGTATACATATGGTTCAACTGATTTCTGATACCATCTATTGTTTGCAGGAATCGCACCCACAAAGACACCCAGTGGACCCGAAGAAGTCCAACAGGGCCCTGGGGTTTCCAGTTCTGGTTACGGGCCTCTATAGTCCTACAGGGTGCCCGTTCCCCCCGGCAAGGTCACATCATCATAGGTAAGTATGCACATCGCTCAACTGATTTCTGATTTCATCTATTGTTTGCAGGGATCGCGCTTGCAAGACACCCAGTGGACCCGAAGAAGTCCAACAGGGTCTTGGAGTTGTCAAGCTCTAATTACGGGTCTCTGTCAGTTCTACGGAGTACCTGTCACCTCCAACAAGGGCATCAGGCCCCCTACTAATCGAGCTTTCATCAAGAAGTACTACATCTCCAGGCAGGCGCAAGGCGAAACACCACAGCAGCCTGGGGATGGCCAGCAGCGGGCAACAGACGCACCGCTATCACCTCTAGAGTTCACCTCAGCTCATCCACAAAAAGGTTAGAGCGTTGCTTACGACCCATGGCCGAGCAATAGGCGACCAAGTCCAGAGCCAAAGGTAAGCAAAGTACTAGGTCCGTGACCGACAAGCCATCAAGCGTCCAGCTCAAGACGTTAAAGAAGCGCTACTAGGAGGCAAGCTAGTACCTTTTAAATCTCTACGTGTTATTTGATCACTTTTGTTTCTCAAGTCATAGCAGGACACACCTAGTTGCTCATGATCCTAGAAATTTAAATAAAATAAGCACAAGCTCGGAAGGTAGTCATACCTCACAAATATATATATATATATATATATATATATATATATATATATATATATATATATATATATATATATGTATGTTTAGGTACAGAGATACCTTGGATATGCATGTATATAGAAAAAAAAAATATCTCACAAAACATATATATGTATGTTTAGGTAGCAAGATACCTTGGACACGCATGTATGTAGCAAAATACCTCACAAAAATATACGTATGTTTAGGTAGCAAAATACCTCATGAAAAAAAAGAGAGCGAGCAACAAAAGAATAAGGAGAAAAAAAATAGAAAGAAAAATAATAAAAAAATATAATAATAATAATAAAAAGTTGTCTAGCTAAAAAACAACATGCTTGTGAAAAGAGATAATTTCCAACTTTTCTTTGAAAGATTTTACTGATCTTAACCAGTTTTTGAAAAAAAATGTGTGTACACATTTGAAGGGTAAATGCCGTGAAAAGTTTTTCTAACACCCAAGATAGACTCGGATGAATGCACAAATTGATAGAAGAACATATTTTGGAAATACTGGGTTGACTTAAAATAGGGAAAATGAATCCTGAGCCCTAGTGTCACATGACCATAAAAACTTGATGCTTGAGTGTCCACATGGGTACATGCATGACCAGTTTTGCATAAAATTTCCTAATCATCATTGTTGCATGTGTATCATGGAAATAATGTAGGACATCCCCTTTATCCCCGAACTGATGGCCAAACCCTGAAATATATCATGACCAGCCGTTCTACAAGCCTTGAGCCAAAATCCCAACTTACCATAAACCTTGACCCAAGGTGAGAATGTCAATCCTTGCCCTCGGAAGAAAACACAAAGAGAAGGAAAATTTCCAATCCAAGAAAGGGAGAAGACACAAAAAGAAAAGAAAATTCCCAAACCAAGAAAGGGAGAAGACACAAAAAAGAAAGAAAATTCCCAATGAAAGAGTGGGAGAAAGCAAAGAAAAGAAAGAAAAATTCTCGATCAAGGATCAGAAGAAAACAAAAGAAATATGCAGAAAGGTCTTTAGACTAGACACATTGTTTTTCATCCAAAAAACATATGTTGCTCTGATCAGTTGGAAGTTTTGTCTCTTTACTAAAGCATGTTCGCATTTTGGTAACGAAAACACCGAGACTATTTTTAGTCTCACAGTTGTCAAGAACTACGTAGGTCTTAGTTCCTCATCACAAATTGAGGATATGTAGGAGCAAAAGCCCTGCTTTTGTCGATCACCCCACTTTTTGTTACCGTGTCCCAAGAGACTGGTGGCATGCGGAGCCACATGACCGTGGGATCCCCAGATTCATGTTCTTTTATGTTTCATCCTTTATCATTTGCATGACTTGAGGGACTAACGTTTGTTTTTTTTATGTCGCGATTGTCATTTGTTTTGTGCATATATTTTGTTTGGACTATTGCGTTAGTGCTTACTTCGTTGTTGTCAATAGTGTTTGTTGAAATTCCGGAACCGTGTAGAGTTTTTCATTTAGGAACGTCGTCCTAAAAATAAAATGAACCAAAAATCCTAATAAAAAGAAAGAAGCGTTGTGAATAAAAGTCATGTTCATAAAGAAAAGAAAAAGGTTTTTATTTATATATATGTGTAAAAGGAAAGTGTGTATAAAAGGATTTTTTGTGTGTAAATGATGTGTGGAAAGGAATTCTTGTGTGTGTGAGCAACGAGTGTATATGAAGAAACTTTTGTATGAACCATATGTGTGTGTTGGGAAAAATAAAAAAATCTTTGAACGTAAATAGGGTTTGTATATAGGCCGTGTGACGTAAAGAGAAAGAGTTCCAATGCGTGTACAGAAAAAGTTTGTCATGTATAAGAATGTAGATGTACAAAGAAAAGTTTTCCTCATAGAGGGCCATGGGTGTATAGTTTTGTGAATATAAAAATGAAACAAAAAAGGAAAAAGAAAGAAAGACCGCAAAGGTCGACATGTTATAGTTAAGAAGTATAAATCATTCGTAAAGAGCAAACGTATCTTCTAGAAACAAGGGACTGATGCTAAGAGTTTATTTTCTGGAATAAACCGAGATAAGAATGGATGAATTCATTGAACTGATGAAAGAACATAACCTGGAAACGTTGGGTCTGTCTGTGTAAATTCCCAACCGTAGTATCACAATGCCATAAACGGGATGCTTGAGTGCCCACCTGGCTGTAGCCATGACTAATTTTGCACGTTGTTTTCAAATCATCATTGTCACGCGTGCCTTATGGAATAATATGGAAGTTCGGCCCGAAATCGACACCTTGACACCCAAATTTGTTTCACCCCAGATATCAAGATTGGGGTTCCCACGATAAAAGACCCCATTGAGACACAACCTTAGACCTTTTTGAACCTTGGCCTATAAAAAAGGAATCCTCATCCTTTCCCCCGAAGCAAAGGACAACGGAATCTCCTCAAGGGAGAGCGAATAGAATGCTAAAACCCGATTTCCCAAAGAAAGAGGTGGAAAAGGAGAAGTGAAAAGAAAGAAAAGGAAGAAATGGGAAGAAGGAAAAAGAAAAATATGAAAATAAAGAAAAGAACAATAAAAGAGAAAGAAAAAGAAGGATTCCCGATCAAAGGTCGAAAGGAAGTAAAAAATGGAAAAGAAGCAATTCTCAATCAATGGAAGAGAGAGAATGGAAAATCTTCATACCAGATAAATTTTCGGCAAGGTAAGTGACTGCCGGCAAAGGGAAACCCATTTTTGGTGTCTCTTCCTTTCAGATTGCCATTCTCGACTGTCGAAGTCCAACCCCACATGAACAAAGAGGAAAAGACCGAAACACCCAGCTTCCTCTCCAAAAACACTACCCTCGAGAAATTACTATTGGTCCGTGATCGTACGTTTGATCTTTGATTCGATAGGAAGTCGTGCGCAAAAGAGAGTCATGGTGCAGTTATGGTTTGGGAATAGGATAAAACACTTGCCTTGTGAGTTTTATTCACTATGAGTGATTTATTTTCAGCTTAGCCCGATGTTTCCCCTGCATGTTCATTTAAAAGCTAAAAGTTGACATCCTGCCCTACACTCTCGGTTACAAGGAAGATTACCCTTGGCACAAGTATATTGTTTCTCTAAGATATGGTGCTCTCGCGAATGATTTATCTTTCTTTACAAAAAGCATGTTTGCCTTTCAGGTGGAAAAACCCGGTGGACCGTTCGGTCCTGCCAACCCCTTTTTTTCGGAGCCCTATGAATGTCATTGCCTAGCGCTATTCATGTGTCCTCTACCTTTGAGTTTGGAGCTATGCTTCATGATTGCCTAAGTGTGGACCCTCCAGTGCAATCCTCCATTCTCCCCTTTTTTCGGAGCCCCATGAATGTATTGCCTAGCGCTGTTCATGTGTCCTCCACCCAAAGAGTTTGGAGCTATGCTTCATGATTGCCTAATTGTGAACCCTCAAGTGCAATCCTCCATTCTCCCCTTTTTTTTCGGAGCCCCATGAATGTCATTGCCTAGCGCTGTTCATGTGTCCTCCACCTTCGAGTTTGGAGCTATACTTCATGATTGCCTAAGTGTGGACCCCCAAGTGCAATCCTCCATTCTCCTCTTTTTTTCGGAGCCCCATGAATGTCATTGCCTAGCGTTGTTCATGTGTCCTCCACCTTCGAGTTTGGAGCTATGCTTCCGGATTGCATAAGTGTGGATCCTCAAGTGCAATCCTCCATTCAACCCCCTTTTTTTTTTTTTTCCTTCGGAGCTCCATGAATGTCATTGCCTAGCGTTGTTCATATGTCCTCCACCTTCGAGTTTGCAGCTATGCTTCATGATTGCCTAAGTGTGGACCCTCAAGTGCAATCCTCCATTCTGCCCACTTTTTTCGCAGCCCCATGAATGTCATTGCCTAGCACTGTTCATGTGTCCTCCACCCTTCGAGTTTGGAGCTATGCTTCATGATTGCCTAAGTGTGGACCCTCAAGTGCAATCCTCCATTCTCCACTTTTTCGGAACCCCATGAATCTTATTGCCTAGCGTTGTTCATGTGTCCTCCACCCTTCGAGTTTGGAGCTATGCTTCATGATTGCCTAAGTGTGGACCCTCAAGTGCAATCCTCCATTCTCCCCTTTTTTTTCGGAGCCCCATGAATGTCATTGCCTAGCGCTGTTCATATGTCCTCCACCCTTCGAGTTTGGAGCTATGCTTCATGATTGGCTAAGTGTGAATCCTCAAGTGCAATCCTCCATTCACCCCATTTTTTTTTCCTTCGGAGCTCCGTGAATGTCATTACCTAGCGCTGTTCATATGTCCTCCACCTTCGAGTTTGGAGCTATGCTTCATGATTGCCTAAGTGTGGACCCTCAAGTGCAATCCTCCATTCTCCCAACTTTTTTCGGAGCCCCATGAATGTCATTGCCTAGCGTTGTTCATGTGTCCTCCACCCTTCGGGTTTGCAGCTATGCTTCATGATTGCCTAAGTGTGGACCCTCAAGTGCAATCCTCCATTCTCCACTTTTTTCGGAGCCCCATGAATGTCATTGCCTAGCGCTGTTCATGTGTCCTCCACCTTCGAGTTTTGATCTATGCTTCATGATTGCCTAAGTGTGGACCCTCAAGTGCAATCCTCCATTCTCCACTTTTTTTCGGAGCTCCATGAATGTCATTGCCTAGCACTGTTCATGTGTCCTCCACCCGTCGAGTTTGGAGCTATACTTCATGATTCCCTAAGTGTGGACCCTCAAATGCAATCCTCCATTCTCCACCTTTTTCGGAGCCCCATGAATGTCATTGCGTAATGCTGTTCATGTATCCTCCACCATCGAGTTTGGAGCTATGCTTCATGATTGCCTAAGTGTGGACCCTCTAGTGCAATCCTCCATTCTCCACTTTTTTCGGAGCCCCATGAATGTCATTGCCTAGCGCTGTTCATGTGCCCTCCACCTTCGAGTTTGGAGCTATGCATCATGATTGCATAAGTGTGGACACCTAAGCGCAATCATCCATTCTCCCATTTTTTCGGAGCCCCATGAATGTCATTGCCTTGCGCTGTTCATGTGTCCTCCACCTTCGAGTTTGCAGCTAGGCTTCATGATTGCATAAGTGCGGATCCTCAAGTCCAATCCTCCATTCACCCTTTTTTTTTTTCCTTCGGAGCTCCATGAATGTCATTGCCTAGCGTTGTTCATATGTCCTCCACCTTCGAGTTTGGAGCTATGCTTCATGATTGCCTAAGTGTGGACCCTCAAGTGCAATCCTCCATTCTCCACTTTTTCGGAACCCCATGAATGTCATTGCCTAGCGTTGTTCATGTGTCCTCCACCCTTCGAGTTTGGAGCTATGCTTCATGATTGCCTAAGTGTGGACCCTCAAGTGCAATCCTCCATTCTCCCCTTTTTTTTCGGAGCCCCATGAATGTCATTGCCTAGCGCTGTTCATATGTTCTCCACCTTCGAGTTTGGAGCTATGCTTCATGATTGCCTAAGCTTGGACCCTCAAGTGCAATCCTCCATTCTCCCCTTTTTTCGGAGCCCCATGAATGTCATTGCCTAGCGCTTTTCATGTGTCCTCCACCTTCGAGTTTGGAGCTATGCATCATGATTGCATAAGTGTGGACACCTAAGCGCAATCATCCATTCTCCCATTTTTTCGGAGCCCCATGAATGTCATTGCCTTGCGCTGTTCATGTGTCCTCCACCTTCGAGTTTGCAGCTAGGCTTCATGATTGCATAAGTGCGGATCCTCAAGTCCAATCCTCCATTCACCCTTTTTTTTTTCCTTCGGAGCTCCATGAATGTCATTGCCTAGCGTTGTTCATATGTCCTCCACCTTCGAGTTTGGAGCTATGCTTCATGATTGCCTAAGTGTGGACCCTCAAGTGCAATCCTCCATTCTCCCCTTTTTTTCGGAGCCCCATGAATGTCATTGCCTAGCGCTGTTCATGTGTCCTCCACCTTCGAGTTTAGAGCTATGCTTCATGATTGCCTAAGTGTGGACCCTCTAGTGCAATCCTCCATTATCCACTTTTTTCGGAGCCCCATGAATGTCATTGCCTAGCACTGGTCATGTGTCCTCCACCCTTCAAGTTTGGAGCTATGCTTCATGATTGCCTAAGTGTGGACCCTCAAGTGCAATCCTCCATTCTCCCAACTTTTTTCGGAGCCCCATGAATGTCATTGCCTAGCACTGTTCATGTGTCCTCCACCCTTCGAGTTTGGAGCTATGCTTCATGATTGCCTAAGTGTGGACCCTCAAGTGCAATCCTCCATTCTCCACTTTTTCGGAACCCCATGAATGTCATTGCCTAGCGTTGTTCATGTGTCCTCCACCCTTCGAGTTTGGAGCTATGCTTCATGATTGCCTAAGTGTGGACCCTCAAGTGCAATCCTCCATTCTCCCCTTTTTTTTCGGAGCCCCATGAATGTCATTGCCTAGCGCTGTTCATATGTTCTCCACCTTCGAGTTTGGAGCTATGCTTCATGATTGCCTAAGCTTGGACCCTCAAGTGCAATCCTCCATTCTCCCCTTTTTTCGGAGCCCCATGAATGTCATTGCCTAGCGCTGTTCATGTGTCCTCCACCTTCGAGTTTGGAGCTATGCTTCATGATTGCCTAAGTGTGGACCCTCAAGTGCAATCCTCCATTCTCCCCTTTTTTTTCGGAGCCCCATGAATGTCATTGCCTAGCGCTGTTCATATGTCCTCCACCCTTCGAGTTTGGAGCTATGCTTCATGATTGGCTAAGTGTGAATCCTCAAGTGCAATCCTCCATTCACCCCATTTTTTTTTCCTTCGGAGCTCCGTGAATGTCATTACCTAGCGCTGTTCATATGTCCTCCACCTTCGAGTTTGGAGCTATGCTTCATGATTGCCTAAGTGTGGACCCTCAAGTGCAATCCTCCATTCTCCCAACTTTTTTCGGAGCCCCATGAATGTCATTGCCTAGCGTTGTTCATGTGTCCTCCACCCTTCGGGTTTGCAGCTATGCTTCATGATTGCCTAAGTGTGGACCCTCAAGTGCAATCCTCCATTCTCCAGTTTTTTCGGAGCCCCATGAATGTCATTGCCTAGCGCTGTTCATGTGTCCTCCACCTTCGAGTTTTGATCTATGCTTCATGATTGCCTAAGTGTTGACCCTCAAGTGCAATCCTCCATTCTCCACTTTTTTTCGGAGCTCCATGAATGTCATTGCCTAGCACTGTTCATGTGTCCTCCACCCGTCGAGTTTGGAGCTATACTTCATGATTCCCTAAGTGTGGACCCTCAAATGCAATCCTCCATTCTCCACCTTTTTCGGAGCCCCATGAATGTCATTGCGTAATGCTGTTCATGTATCCTCCACCATCGAGTTTGGAGCTATGCTTCATGATTGCCTAAGCGTAGACCCTCAAGTGCAATCCTCCATTCTCCCCTTTTTTCGGAGCCCCATGAATGTCATTGCCTAGCGTTGTTCATGTGTCCTCCACCTTCGAGTTTGGAGCTATGCTTCATGATTGCCTAAGTGTGGACCCTCAAGTGCAATCCTCCATTCTCCACTTTTTTCGCAGCCCCATGAATGTTATTGCCTAGCGCTGTTCATGTGTCCTCCACCCTTCGAGTTTGGAGCTATGCTTCATGATTGCCTAAGTGTGGACCCTCAAGCGCAATCCTCCATTCTCCCCTTTTTTTTCGGAGCCCCATGAATGCCATTGCCTAGCGCTGTTCATATGTCCTCCACCTTCGAGTTTGGAGCTATGCTTCATGATTGCTTAAGCTTGGACCCTCAAGTGCAATCCTCCATTCTCCCCTTTTTTCGGAGCCCCATGAATGTCATTGCCTAGCGCTGTTCATGTGTCCTGCACCTTCGAGTTTGGAGCTATGCTTCATGATTACCTAAGTGTGGACCCTCAAGTGCAATCCTCCATTCTCCCCTTTTTTTTCGGAGACCCATGAATGTCATTGCCTAGCGCTGTTCATGTGTCCTCCATCTTCGAGTTTGGAGCGATGCTTCATGATTGCCTAAGCTTGGACCCTCAAGTGCAATCCTCCATTCTCCCCTTTTTTCGGAGCCCCATGAATGTCATTGCCTAGCGCTATTCATGTGTCCTCCACCTTCGAGTTTGGAGCTATGCTTCATGATTACCTAAGTGTGGACCCTCAGGTGCAATCCTCCATTCTCCCCTTTTTTCGGAGCCCCATGAAGGTCATTGCCTAGCGCTGTTCATATGCCCTCCACCTTCGAGTTTTGAGCTATGCTTCATGATTGCATAAGTGTGGACCTCCAAGTGCAATCATCCATTCTCCCGTTTTTTCGGAGCCCCATGAATATCATTGCCTAGCGCTGTTCATGTGTCCTCCACCTTCGAGTTTGGAGCTATGCTTCATGATTGACTAAGTGTGGACCCTCAAGTGCAATCCTCCATTTTCCACTTTTTCGGAGCCCCATGAATGTCATTGCCTAGCGTTGTTCATGTGTCATCAACCTTCAAGTTTGGAGCTATGCTTCATGATTGCCTAAGTGTGCACCCTCAAGTGCAATCCTCCATTCTCCACTTTTTTTCAGAGCACCATGAATGTCATTGCCTAGCGCTTTTCATGTGTCCTCCACCCTTCGAGTTTGGAGCTATGCTTCATGATTGCCTAAGTGTGGACCCTCAAGTGCAATCCTCCATTCTCCACCTTTTCCGGAGGCCCATGAATGTCATTGCCTAGCGCTGTTCATGTGTCCTCCACCTTCGAGTTTGGAGCAATGCTTCTCGATTGCCTAAGCTTGGACCCTCAAGTGCAATCCTCCATTCTCCCCTTTTTTCGGAGCCCCATGAATGTCATTGCCTAGCGCTGTTCATGTGCCCTCCACCTTCGAGTTTGGAGCTATGCATCATGATTGCATAAGTGTGGACACCCAAGTGGAATCATCCATTCTCCCATTTTTTCGGAGCCCCATGAATGTCATTGCCTTGCGTTGTTCATGTGTCCTCCACCTTCAAGTTTGGAGCTAGGCTTCATGATTGCATAAGTGCAGATCCTCAAGTCCAATCCTCCATTCACCCTTTTTTTTTCCTTCGGAGCTCCATGAATGTCATTGCCTAGCGCTGTTCATATGTCCTCCACCTTCGAGTTTGGAGCTATGCTTCATGATTGCCTAAGTGTGGACCCTCAAGTGCAATCCTCCATTCTCCCCTTTTTTTTGGGACTCCCAGGAATGTCATTGCCTAGCGCTGTTCATGTGTCCTCCACCTTCGAGTTTGGAGCTATGCTTCATTATTGCCTAAGTGTGGACCCTCAAGTGCAATGCTCCATTCTCCACTTTTTTCGCAGCCCCATGAATGTCATTGCTTAGCACTGTTCATGTGTCCTCCACCCTTCAAGTTTGGAGCTATGCTTCATGATTGCCTAAGTGTGGACCCTCAAGTGCAATCCTCCATTCTCCACTTTTTCGGAACCCCATGAATGTCATTACCTAGCACTGTTCATGTGTGCTCCACCATCGAGTTTGGAGCTATGCTTCATGATTGCCTAAGTGCGGACCCTCAAGTGCAATCCTCCATTCTCCACTTTTTCGGAGCCCCATGAATGTCATTGCCTAGCGTTGTTCATGTGTCATCCACCTTCAAGTTTAGAGCTATGCTTCATGATTGCCTAAGTGTGGACCCTCAAGTGCAATCCTCCATTCTCCACTTTTTTCAGAGCCCCATGAATGTCATTGCCTAGCGCTGTTCATGTGTCCTCCACCCTTCGAGTTTGGAGCTATGCTTCATGATTGCCTAAGTGTGGACCCTCAAGTGCAATCCTCCATTCTCCACCTTTTCCGGAGCCCCATGAATGTCATTGCCTAGCGTTGTTCATGTGTCCTCCACCTTCGAGTTTGGAGCTATGCTTCATGATTGCCTAAGTGTGGACCCTCAAGTGTAATCCTCCATTCTCCCCTTTTTTCGGAGCCTCATGAATGTCATTGCCTAGCGCTGCTCATGTGTCCTCCTCCTTCGAGTTTGGAGCTATGCTTCATCATTTCCTAGGTGTGGACCCTCAAGTGCAATCCTCTCTTCGCCACTTTTGTCGGAGCTCCATGAGTGTCATTGCCTAGCGCTGTTCATGTGTCCTCCACCTTCGAGTTTGGAGCTATGCTTCATGATTGCCTAAGTGTGGACCCTCAAGTGCAATCCACCATTCTTCTCTTTTTTCAGAGCCCCATGAATGTCATTGCCTAACGTTGTTCATGAGTCCTACACCTTCGAGTTTTGAGCTATGCTTCCTGATTGCCTAAGTGTGGACCCCCAAGTGCAATCCTGCATTCTCCACTTTTTCGGAGCCCCTTGAATGTCATTGCCTAGCGCTGTTCATGTGTCATCCACCTTCAAGTTTGGAGCTATGCTTCATGATTGCCTAAGTGTGGACCCTCAAGTGCAATCCTCCATTCTCCACTTTTTTCAGAGCCCCATGAATGTCATTGCCTAGCGCTGTTCATGTGTCCTCCACCCTTTGAGTTTGGAGCTATGCTTCATGATTGCCTAAGTGTGGACCCTGAAGTGCAATCCTCCATTCTCCCCTTTTTTTTCGCAGCCCCATGAATGTCATTGCCTAGCGCTGTTCATATGTCCTCCACCTTCGAGTTTGGAGCTATGCTTCATGATTGCCTAAGTGTGGACCCTCAAGTGCAATCCTCCATTCTCCACTTTTTTCAGAGCCCCATGAATGTCATTGCCTAGCGCTGTTCATGTGTCCTCCACCCTTTGAGTTTGGAGCTATGCTTCATGATTGCCTAAGTGTGGACCCTGAAGTGCAATCCTCCATTCTCCCCTTTTTCGGAGCCCCTTGAATGTCATTGCCTAGCGCTGTTCATGTGTCATCCACCTTCAAGTTTGGAGCTATGCTTCATGATTGCCTAAGTGTGGACCCTCAAGTGCAATCCTCCATTCTCCACTTTTTTCAGAGCCCCATGAATGTCATTGCCTAGCGCTGTTCATGTGTCATCCACCTTCAAGTTTGGAGCTATGCTTCATGATTGCCTAAGTGTGGACCCTCAAGTGCAATCCTCCATTCTCCACTTTTTTCAGAGCCCCATGAATGTCATTGCCTAGCGCTGTTCATATGTCCTCCACCTTCGAGTTTGGAGCTATGCATCATGATTGCATAAGTGTGGACACCCAAGTGCAATCATCCATTCTCCCGTTTTTTCGGAGCCCCATGAATGTCATTGCCTTGCGCTGTTCATGTGTCATCACCTTCGAGTTTGGAGCTATGCTTCATGATTGCCTAAGCTTCGACCCTCAAGTGCAATCCTCCATTCTCCCCTTTTTTCGGAGCCCCATGAATGTCATTGCCTAGCGCTATTCATGTGTCCTCCACCTTCGAGTTTGGAGCTATGTTTCATGATTGCATAAGTGCGGATCCTCAGGTCCAATCCTCCATTCACCCTTTTTTTCTCCTTCGGAGCTCCATGAATGTCATGGCCTAGCGCTGTTCATATTACCTCCACCTTCAAGTTTGGAGCTATGCTTCATGATTGCCTAAGTGTGGACCCTCAAGTGCAATCCTCCATTCTCCCCTTTTTTTTGGGAGCCCCATGAATGTCATTGCCTAGCGCTGTTCATGTGTCCTCCACCTTCGAGTTTGGAGCTATGCTTCATGATTGCCTAAGTGTGGACCCTCAAGTGCAGTCCTCCATTCTCCACTTTTTTCGCAGCCCCATGAATGTCATTGCCTAGCATTGTTCATGTGCCCTCCACCTTCGAGTTTGGAGCTATGCATCATGATTGCATAAGTGTGGACACCCAAGTGCAATCATCCATTCTCCCGTTTTTTCGGAGCCCCATGAATGTCATTGCCTTGCGCTGTTCATGTGTCATCACCTTCGAGTTTGGAGCTATGCTTCATGATTGCCTAAGCTTCGACCCTCAAGTGCAATCCTCCATTCTCCCCTTTTTTCGGAGCCCCATGAATGTCATTGCCTAGCGCTATTCATGTGTCCTCCACCTTCAAGTTTGGAGCTATGTTTCATGATTGCCTAAGTGTGGACCCTCAAGTGCAATCCTCCATTCTCCACTTTTTTCAGAGCACCATGAATGTCATTGCCTAGCGCTGTTCATGTGTCCTCCACCCTTCGAGTTTGGAGCTATGCTTCATGATTGCCTAAGTGTGGACCCTCAAGTGCAATCCTCCATTCTCCACTTTTTTCAGAGCCCCATGAATGTCATTGCCTAGCGCTGTTCATGTGTCCTCCACCCTTTGAGTTTGGAGCTATGCTTCATGATTGCCTAAGTGTGGACCCTGAAGTGCAATCCTCCATTCTCCCCTTTTTTTTCGCAGCCCCATGAATGTCATTGCCTAGCGCTGTTCATATGTCCTCCACCTTCGAGTTTGGAGCTATGCTTCATGATTGCCTAAGCTTGGACCCTCAAGTGCAATCCTCCATTCTCCCCTTTTTTCGGAGCCCCATGAATGTCATTGCCTAGCGCTGTTCATGTGCCCTCCACCTTCGAGTTTTGAGCTATGCATCATGATTGCATAAGTGTGGACACCCAAGTGCAATCATCCATTCTCCCGTTTTTTCGGAGCCCCATGAATGTCATTGCCTTGCGCTGTTCATGTGTCCTCCACCTTCGAGTTTGGAGCTCAGCTTCATGATTGCATAAGTGCGGATCCTCAGGTCCAATCCTCCATTCACCCTTTTTTTCTCCTTCGGAGCTCCATGAATGTCATGGCCTAGCGCTGTTCATATGTCCTCCACCTTCAAGTTTGGAGCTATGCTTCATGATTGCCTAAGTGTGGACCCTCAAGTGCAATCCTCCATTCTCCCCTTTTTTTTGGGAGCCCCATGAATGTCATTGCCTAGCGCTGTTCATGTGTCCTCCACCTTCGAGTTTGGAGCTATGCTTCATGATTGCCTAAGTGTGGACCCTCAAGTGCAGTCCTCCATTCTCCACTTTTTTCGCAGCCCCATGAATGTCATTGCCTAGCATTGTTCATGTGTCCTCCACCCTTCGAGTTTGGAGCTATGCTTCATGATTGCCTAAGTGTGGACCCTCAAGTGCAATCCTCCATTCTCCACTTTTTCGGAACCCCATGAATGTCATTGCCTAGCGCTGTTCATGTGTCCTCCTCCCTTCGAGTTTGGAGCTATGCTTCATGATTGCCAAAGTGTGGACCCTCAAGTGCAATCCTCCATTCTCCCCTTTTTTTTCGGAGCCCGATGAATGTCATTGCCTAGCGCTGTTCATATGTCCTCCACCTTCGAGTTAAGAGCTATGCTTCATGATTGCCTAAGCTTGGACCCTCAAGTCCAATCCTCCATTCTCCCCTTTTTTTTCGGAGCCCCATGAATGTCATTGCCTAGCGCTGTTCATGTGTCATCACCTTCGAGTTTGGAGCTATGCTTCATGATTGCCTAAGCTTCGACCCTCAAGTGCAATCCTCCATTCTCCCCTTTTTTCGGAGCCCCATGAATGTCATTGCCTAGCGCTATTCATGTGTCCTCCACCTTCGAGTTTGGAGCTATGTTTCATGATTACCTAATTGTGGACCCTCAAGTGCAATCCTCCATTCTCCACTTTTTTCAGTGCCCCATGAATGTCATTGCCTAGCGCTGTTCATGTGCCCTCCACCTTCGAGTTTTGAGCTATGCTTCATGATTGCATAAGTGTGGACCTCCAAGTGCAATCCTCCATTCTCCACTTTTTTCAGAGCCCCATGAATGTCATTGCCTAGCGCTGTTCATGTGCCCTCCACCTTCGAGTTTTGAGCTATGCTTCATGATTGCATAAGTGTGGACCTCCAAGTGCAATCATCCATTCTCCCGTTTTTTCGGAGCCCCATGAATGTCATTGCCTAGCGCTGTTCATGTGTCCTCCACCTTCGAGTTTAGAGCTATGCTTCATGATTGCCTAAGTGAGGACCCTTAAGTGCAATCCTCCATTCTCCACTTTTTCGGAGCCCCATGAATGTCATTGCCTAGCGTTGTTCATGTGTCATCCACCTTCAAGTTCGGAGCTATGCTTCATGATTGCCTAAGTGTGGACCCTCAAGTGCAATCCTCCATTCTCCACTTTTTTCAGAGCACCATGAATGTCATTGCCTAGCGCTGTTCATGTGTCCTCCACCCTTCGAGTTTGGAGCTATGCTTCATGATTGCCTAAGTGTGGACCCTCAAGTGCAATCCTCCATTCTCCATCTTTTCCGGAGCCCCATGAATGTCATTGCCTAGCGCTGTTCATGTGTCCTCCACCTTCGAGTTTGGAGCTATGCTTCATGATTGCCTAAGTGTGGACCCTCAAGTGCAATCCTCCATTCTCCCCTTTTTTCGGAGCCCCATGAATGTCATTGCCTAGCGCTGCCCATGTGTCCTCCTCCTTCGAGTTTGGAGCTATGCTTCATCATTTCCTAGGTGTGGTCCCTCAAGTGCAATCCTCCATTCGCCACTTTTGTCGGAGCCCCATGAATGTCATTGCCTAGCGCTGTTCATGTGTCTTCCACCTTCGAGTTTGGAGCTATGCTTCATGATTGCCTAAGTGTGGACCCTCAAGTGCAATCCACCATTCTCCTCTTTTTTCAGAGCTCCATGAATGTCATTGCCTAGCGCTGTTCATGAGTCCTACACCTTCGAGTTTTGAGCTATGCTTCCTGATTGCCTAAGTGTGGACCCCCAAGTGCAATCCTCCATTCTCCACTTTTTCGGAGCCCCTTGAATGTCATTGCCTAGCGCTGTTCATGTGTCATCCACCTTCAAGTTTGGAGTTATGCTTCATGATTGCCTAAGTGTGGACCCTCAAGTGCAATCCTCCATTCTCCACTTTTTTCAGAGCCCCATGAATGTCATTGCCTAGCGCTGTTCATGTGTCCTTCACCCTTCGAGTTTGGAGCTATGCTTCATGATTGCCTAAGTGTGGACCCTCAAGTGCAATCCTCCATTCTCCCCTTTTTTTTCGGAGCCCCATGAATGTCATTGCCTAGCGCTGTTCATATGTCCTCCACCCTCGAGTTTGGAGCTATGCTTCATGATTGCCTAAGCTTGGACCTTCAAGTGCAATCCTCCATTCTCCCCTTTTTTCGGAGCCCCATGAATGTCATTGCCTAGCGCTTTTCATGTGTCCTCCACCTTCGAGTTTGGAGCTATGCTTCATGATTACCTAAGTGTGGACCCTCAAGTGCAATCCTCCATTCTCCCCTTTTTTTTCGGAGCCCCATGAATGTCATTGCCTAGCGCTGTTCCTCTGTCCTCCACCTTCGAGTTTGGAGCTATGCTTCATGATTGCCTAAGTGTGGACCCTCAAGTGCAATCCTCCATTCTCCCCTTTTTTCGGAGCCCCATGAATGGCATTGCCTAGCGCTATTCATGTGTCCTCCACCTTCGAGTTTGGAGCTATGCTTCATGATTACCTAAGTGTTGA
Source organism: Glycine soja (assembly GCF_004193775.1). NCBI lineage: Eukaryota > Viridiplantae > Streptophyta > Magnoliopsida > Fabales > Fabaceae > Glycine > Glycine soja. The sequence goes on along the minus strand of NC_041007.1, from coordinate 37,573,169 downwards.
CCCTCAAGTGCAATCCTCCATTCTCCACTTTTTTCGGAGCCCCAGGAATGTCATTGCCTAGCGCTGTTCATTTGCCCTCCACCATCGAGTTTTGAGCTCTTCTTCATGATTGCATAAGTGTGGACCTTCAAGTGCAATCATCCATTCTCCCATTTTTTCGGAGCCCCATGAATGTCATTGCCTAGCGCTGTTCATCTGTCCTCCACCTTCGAGTTTGGAGCTATGCTTCATGATTGCCTAAGTGTGGACCCTCAAGTGCAATCCTCCATTCTCCCCTTTTTTCGGAGCCCCATGAATGTCATTGCCTAGCGCTGTTCATGTGCCCTCCACCTTCGAGTTTTGAGCTATGCTTCATGATTGCATAAGTGTGGACCCTCAAGTGCAATCATCCATTCTCCCGTTTTTTCGGAGCCCCATGAATGTCATTTCCTAGCGCTGTTCATGTGTCCTCCACCTTCGAGTTTGGAGCTATGCTTCTTGATTGCCTAAGTGTGAACCCCCAAGTGCAATCCTCCATTCTCCCGTTTCTTCGTAGCCCCATCATTGTCATTGCCTAGCGTTGTTCATGTGTCCTCTACCTTTGAGTTTGGAGCTATGCTTCATGATTGCCTAAGTGTGGACCCTCAAGTTGAATCCTCCATTCTCCCCTTTTTTTTTGGAGCCCGATGAATGTCATTGCCTAGCACTATTCATGTGTCCTCCACCTTCGAGTTTGGAGCTATGCTTCATGATTGCCTAAGTGTGGACCCTCAAGTGCAATCCTCCATTCTCCCCTTTTTTTCGGAGCCCCATGAATGTCATTGCCTAGCGCTGTTCATGTGTCCTCCACCTTCGAGTTTGGAGCTATGCTTCATGATTGCCTAAGCTTGGACCCTCAAGTGCAATCCTCCATTCTCCCCTTTTTTCGGAGCCCCATGAATGTCATTGCCTAGCGCTGTTCATGTGTCATCCACCTTCAAGTTTGGAGCTATGCTTCATGATTGCCTAAGTGTGGACCCTCAAGTGCAATCCTCCATTCTCCACTTTTTTCGGAGCCCCATGAATGTCATCGCCTAGCGCTGTTCATTTGCCCTCCACCATCGAGTTTTGAGCTCTTCTTCATGATTGCATAAGTGTGGACCTCCAAGTGCAATCCTCCATTCTCCCGTTTCTTCGTAGCCCCATCATTGTCATTGCCTAGCGTTGTTCATGTGTCCTCTACCTTTGAGTTTGGAGCTATGCTTCATGATTGCCTAAGTGTGGACCCTCAAGTTGAATCCTCCATTCTCCCCTTTTTTTTTGGAGCCCGATGAATGTCATTGCCTAGCACTATTCATGTGTCCTCCACCTTCGAGTTTGGAGCTATGCTTCATCATTGCCTAAGCATGGACCCTCAAGTGCAATCCTCCATTCTCCCCTTTTTTCGGAGCCCCATGAATGGCATTGCCTAGCGCTATTCATGTGTCCTCCACCTTCGAGTTTGGAGCTATGCTTCATGATTACCTAAGTGTTGACCCTCAAGTGCAATCCTCCATTCTCCACTTTTTTCGGAGCCCCATGAATGTCATTGCCTAGCGCTGTTCATTTGCCCTCCACCATCGAGTTTTGAGCTCTTCTTCATGATTGCATAAGTGTGGACCTTCAAGTGCAATCATCCATTCTCCCATTTTTTCGGAGCCCCATGAATGTCATTGCCTAGCGCTGTTCATCTGTCCTCCACCTTCGAGTTTGGAGCTATGCTTCATGATTGCCTAAGTGAGGACCCTTAAGTGCAATCCTCCATTCTCCACTTTTTCGGAGCCGCATGAATGTCATTGCCTAGCGTTGTTCATGTGTCATCCACCTTCAAGTTCGGAGCTATGCTTCATGATTGCCTAAGTGTGGACCCTCAAGTGCAATCCTCCATTCTCCACTTTTTTCAGAGCACCATGAATGTCATTGCCTAGCGCTGTTCATGTGTCCTCCACCCTTCGAGTTTGGAGCTATGCTTCATGATTGCCTAAGTGTGGACCCTCAAGTGCAATCCTCCATTCTCCATCTTTTCCGGAGCCCCATGAATGTCATTGCCTAGCGTTGTTCATGTGTCCTCAACCTTCGAGTTTGGAGCTATGCTTCATGATTGCCTAAGTGTGGACCCTCAAGTGCAATCCTCCATTCTCCCCTTTTTTCGGAGCCCCATGAATGTCATTGCCTAGCGCTGCCCATGTGTCCTCCTCCTTCGAGTTTGGAGCTATGCTTCATCATTTCCTAGGTGTGGTCCCTCAAGTGCAATCCTCCATTCGCCACTTTTGTCGGAGCCCCATGAATGTCATTGCCTAGCGCTGTTCATGTGTCCTCCACCTTCGAGTTTGGAGCTATGCTTCATGATTGCCTAAGTGTGGACCCTCAAGTGCAATCCACCATTCTCCTCTTTTTTCAGAGCTCCATGAATGTCATTGCCTAGCGCTGTTCATGAGTCCTACACCTTCGAGTTTTGAGCTATGCTTCCTGATTGCCTAAGTGTGGACCCCCAAGTGCAATCCTCCATTCTCCACTTGTTCGGAGCCCCTTGAATGTCATTGCCTAGCGCTGTTCATGTGTCATCCACCTTCAAGTTTGGAGCTATGCTTCATGATTGCCTAAGTGTGGACCCTCAAGTGCAATCCTCCATTCTCCACTTTTTTCAGAGCCCCATGAATGTCATTGCCTAGCGCTGTTCATGTGTCCTTCACCCTTCGAGTTTGGAGCTATGCTTCATGATTGCCTAAGTGTGGACCCTCAAGTGCAATCCTCCATTCTCCCCTTTTTTTTCGGAGCCCCATGAATGTCATTGCCTAGCGCTGTTCATATGTCCTCCACCTTCGAGTTTGGAGCTATGCTTCATGATTGCCTAAGCTTGGACCTTCAAGTGCAATCCTCCATTCTCCCCTTTTTTCGGAGCCCCATGAATGTCATTGCCTAGCGCTGTTCATGTGTCCTCCACCTTCGAGTTGGGAGCTATGCTTCATGATTACCTAAGTGTGGACCCTCAAATGCAATCCTCCATTCTCCCCTTTTTTTTCGGAGCCCCATGAATGTCATTGCCTAGCGCTGTTCATGTGTCCTCCACCTTCGAGTTTGGAGCTATGCTTCATGATTGCCTAAGCTTGGACCCTCAAGTGCAATCCTCCATTCTCCCCTTTTTTCGGAGCCCCATGAATGTCATTGCCTAGCGCTATTCATGTGTCCTCCACCTTCGAGTTTGGAGCTATGCTTCATGATTACCTAAGTGTGGACCCTCAAGTGCAATCCTTCATTCTCCACTTTTTTCGGAGCCCCATGAATATCATTGCCTAGCGCTGTTCATGTGCCCTCCACCATCGAGTTTCGAGCTCTTCTTCATGATTGCATAAGTGTGGACCTCCAAGTGCAATCATCCATTCTCCCGTTTTTGCGGAGCCCCATGAATGTCATTGCCTAGCGCTGTTCATCTGTCCTCCACCTTCGAGTTTGGAGCTATGCTTCATGATTGCCTAAGTGTGGACCCTCAAGTGCAATCCTCCATTCTCCACTTTTTTTTTGGAGCCCGATGAATGTCATTGCCTAGCGCTGTTCATATGTCCTCCACCTTCGAGTTTGGAGCTATGCTTCATGATTGCCTAAGCTTGGACCCTCAAGTGCAATCCTCCATTCTCCCCTTTTTTCGGAGCCCCATGAATGTCATTGCCTAGCGCTGTTCATGTGTCCTCCACCTTCGAGTTTGGAGCTATGCTTCATGATTACCTAAGTGTGGACCCACAATTGCAATCCTCCATTCTCCCCTTTTTTTTCGGAGCCCCATGAATGTCATTGCCTAGCGCTGTTCATGTGTCCTCCACCTTCGAGTTTGGAGCTATGCTTCATGATTGCCTAAGTGTGGACCCTCAAGTGCAATCCACCATTCTCCCCTTTTTTCGGAGCCCCATGAATGTCATTGCCTAGCGCTGTTCATGAGTCCTACACCTTCGAGTTTTGGGTTATGCTTCATGATTGCCTAAGTGTGGACCCCCAAGTGCAATCCTCATTTCTCCACTTTTTCGGAGCCCCATGAATGTCATTGCCTAGCGCTGTTCATATGTCATCCACCTTCAAGTTTGGAGCTATGCTTCATGATTGCCTATGTGTTGACCCTCAAGTGCAATCCTTCATTCTCCACTTTTGTCGGAGCCCCATGAATGTCATTGCCTAGCGCTGCTCATGTGTCCTCCACCTTCGAGTTTGGAACTATCCTTCATGATTGCCTAAGTGTGGACCCTCAACTGCAATCCACCCTTCTCCCATTTTTTTGGAGCCCGATGAATGTCGTTGCCTAGCGCTGTTCATGAGTCCTACACCTTCGAGTTTGGAGCTATGCTTCTTGATTGCCTAAGTGTGGACCCCCAAGTGCAATCCTCCATTCTCCCGTTTCTTCGTAGCCCCATCATTGTCATTGCCTAGCGTTGTTCATGTGTCCTCTACCTTCGAGTTTGGAGCTATGCTTCATGATTGCCTAAGTGTGGACCCTCAAGTTGAATCCTCCATTCTCCCCTTTTTTTTTGGAGCCCGATGAATGTCATTGCCTAGCACTATTCATGTGTCATCCACCTTCGAGTTTGGAGCTATGCTTCATGATTGCCTAAGTGTGGACCCTCAAGTGCAATCCTCCATTCTCCCTCTTTTTTTCGAAGCCCCATGAATGTCATTGCCTAGCGCTGTTCATGTGTCCTCCACCTTCGAGCTTTGAGCTATGCTTCATGATTACCTAAGTGTGGACCCTCAAGTGCAATCCTCCATTCTGCCCTTTTTTCGGATCCCCATGAATGTCATTTCCTAGCGCTGTTCATGTGTCCTCCACCTTCGAGTTTGGAGCTATGCTTCATGATTACCTAAGTGTGTACCCTCAAGTGCAATCCTCCATTCTCCCCTTTTTTTTCGGAGCCCCATGAATGTCATTGCCTAACGTTGTTCATGTGTCCTCCACCTTCGAGTTTGGAGCTATGCTTCATGATTGCCTAAGTGTGGACCCTCAAGTGAAATCCTCCATTCTCCCCTTTTTTTGGAGCCCCATGAATGTCATTGCCTAGCGTTGTTCATGTGTCCTCCACCTTCGAGTTTGGAGCTATGCTTCATGATTGCCTAAGTGTGGACCCTCAAGTGCATTCCTCCATTCTCCCTTTTTTTCGGAGCCTCATGAATGTTATTGCCTAGCTCTTTTCATGTGTCCTCCACGTTCGAGTTTGGAGCTATGCTTCATGATTGCCTAAGTGTAGACCCTCAAGTGCAATCCTCCATTCTCCACTTTTTCGGAGCCCCATGATTGTCATTGCCTAGCGCTGTTCATGTGTCCTCCACCTTCGAGTTTGGAGCTATGCTTCATGATTTCCTAAGTGTGGACTCTCAAGTGCAATCCTCCATTCTCCACTTTTTTCGTAGCCCCATGAATGTCATTGTCTAGCGCTGTTCTTGTGTCCTCCACCTTCTAGTTTGGAGCTATACTTCATGATTGCCTAAGTGTGGACCCTCAAGTGCAATCCTCCATTCTCCACTTTTTTCGGAGACCCATGAATGTCATTGCCTAGCGCTGTTCATGTGTCCTCCACCTTCGAGTTTGGAGCTATGCTTCATGATTACCTAAGTGTGGACCCACAAGTGCAATCCTCCATTCTCCCCTTTTTTTTCGGAGCCCCATGAATGTCATTGCCTAGCGTTGTTCATGTGTCCTCCACCTTCGAGTTTGGAGCTATGCTTCATGATTGCCTAAGTGTGGACCCTCAAGTACAATCCACCATTCTCCCCTTTTTTCGGAGCCCCATGAATGTCATTGCCTAGCGCTGTTCATGAGTCCTACACCTTCGAGTTTTGAGCTATGCTTCATGATTGCCTAAGTGTGGACCCCCAAGTGCAATCCTCATTTCTCCACTTTTTCGGAGCCCCATGAATGTCATTGCCTAGCGCTGTTCATATGTCATCCACCTTCAAGTTTGGAGCTATGCTTCATGATTGCCTATGTGTTGACCCTCAAGTGGAATCCTCCATTCTCCACTTTTGTCGGAGCCCCATGAATGTCATTGCCTAGCGCTGCTCATGTGTCCTCCACCTTCGAGTTTGGAGCTATCCATCATGATTGCCTAAGTGTGGACCCTCAACTTCAATCCACCCTTCTCCCATTTTTTTGGAGCCCGATGAATGTCGTTGCCTAGCGCTGTTCATGAGTCCTACACCTTCGAGTTTGGAGCTATGCTTCTTGATTGCCTAAGTGTGAACCCCCAAGTGCAATCCTCCATTCTCCCGTTTCTTCGTAGCCCCATCATTGTCATTGCCTAGCGTTGTTCATGTGTCCTCTACCTTTGAGTTTGGAGCTATGCTTCACGATTGCCTAAGTGTGGACCCTCAAGTTGAATCCTCCATTCTCCCCTTTTTTTTTGGAGCCCGATGAATGTCATTGCCTAGCACTATTCATGTGTCCTCCACCTTCGAGTTTGGAGCTATGCTTCATGATTGCCTAAGTGTGGACCCTCAAGTGCAATCCTCCATTCTCCCCTTTTTTTCGGAGCCCCATGAATGTCATTGCCTAGCGTTGTTCATATGTCCTCCACCTTCGAGTTTGGAGCTATGCTTCATGATTGCCTAAGTGTGGACCCTCAAGTGCAATCCTCCATTCTCCCCTTTTTTTTCGGAGCCCCATGAATGTCATTGCCTAACGTTGTTCATGTGTCCTCCACCTTCGAGTTTGGAGCTATGCTTCATGATTGCCTAAGTGTGGACCCTCAAGTGAAATCCTCCATTCTCCCCTTTTTTTGGAGCCCCATGAATGTCATTGCCTAGCGTTGTTCATGTGTCCTCCACCTTCGAGTTTGGAGCTATGCTTCATGATTGCCTAAGTGTGGACCCTCAAGTGCAATCCTCCATTCTCCCCTTTTTTTTCGGAGCCCCATGAATGTCATTGCCTAACGTTGTTCATGTGTCCTCCACCTTCGAGTTTGGAGCTATGCTTCATGATTGCCTAAGTGTGGACCCTCAAGTGAAATCCTCCATTCTCCCCTTTTTTTGGAGCCCCATGAATGTCATTGCCTAGCGTTGTTCATGTGTCCTCCACCTTCGAGTTTGGAGCTATGCTTCATCATTGCCTAAGTGTGGACCCTCAAGTGAAATCCTCCATTCTCCCCTTTTTTTGGAGCCCCATGAATGTCATTGCCTAGCGTTGTTCATGTGTCCTCCACCTTCGAGTTTGGAGCTATGCTTCATGATTGCCTAAGTGTGGACCCTCAAGTGCATTCCTCCATTCTCCCTTTTTTTCGGAGCCTCATGAATGTTATTGCCTAGCGCTGTTCATGTGTCCTCCACGTTCGAGTTTGGAGCTATGCTTCATGATTGCCTAAGTGTAGACCCTCAAGTGCAATCCTCCATTCTCCACTTTTTCGGAGCCCCATGAATGTCATTGCCTGGCGCTGTTCATGTGTCCTCCACCTTCGAGTTTGGAGCTATGCTTCATGATTGCCTAAGTGTGGACACTCAAGTGCAATCCTCCATTCCCACTTTTTTCGGAGCCCCATCAATGTCATTGTCTAGCGCTGTTCATGTGTCCTCCACCTTCTAGTTTGGAGCTATGCTTCATGATTGCCTAAGTGTGGACCCTCAAGTGCAATCCTCCATTCTCCACTTTTTTCGGAGCCCCATGAATGTCATTGCCTAGCGCTGTTCATGTGTTGTCCACCTTCGAGTTTGGAGCTATGCTTCGTGATTGCCTAAGTGTGGACCCTCATGTGGAATCCTCCATTCTCCACTTTTTTCGAAGCCCCATGAATGTCATAGCCTAGCGCTGTTCATGTGTCCTCCACCTTCGAGTCTGGAGCCCCGCGAATGTCATTGCCTAGCGCCGTTCGCCAATTCTTCATTCTCCACTTTTATTCGGAGACCCATGAATGTCATTGCCTAGCGCTATTCATGTGTCCTGCATTATCAAGCGCGTAGCCTCTGGTGACTGGGAAATATGTCTTTTTGTTATTTTCCGGATCGGTTCCTTCGCCAAACATGTGTATATGTGTATATGTATATTATATTCATTTTTCTTGTTGTTGTTTGTATTTTGTTTTGTGTTGTACAGCAAAAAAAGAAGGAGTAGAGACGAGAATCATCATCACGGAAAGGGCAGGACGGACGAAATCAATGTCTTATCTTTGCTTTCCTCTTATCTCCGATGAGAGGTAAGTAAAGAGGGGCAACTGTCATACCCTAATTTCGTCCGGGGATTATTATTTGATGATATACAACCTTTGATTGGCCGCTTCGAGATACTTGGCACCCTTTGTTGCACAATATGTGAAGTCCCGAGACGTGCCGAAAATCAAAAGGAAGCAGGCTTACGCGATCCGTGAAAATTCCGTAATGTGACAAAAATCGAAAGGAGGTGTTTTTCGCAATCTGTGAGTTTTCGTAACTTCTTCGAAAGCTAAAAAAGAGTAAATACATAATCCGTGAAGATTCGTAACCTTGTGGAAGGAAAATAAGTATCGTTACGAAATTCGAAAAGTTTCGTAACATTACGGAAAAAGAATTACCAAAAAAAACGTAAAGGGGGTGTATTTAATAAAATGGGGGTGCAAACAGTAATTTTTGAATCTGGGCCCTTCTAGACGTTTCTGGGTAATTTCTTGCTTAAGGTTGAAGCAACCTAGCTCGCCGCTAGGTGGCCACCACATCCCCCGTTTTGTTGAAAAATGGGATTCAGGGGCTTCCGGGACACCCGTAATGCTTCCGTAAAATTCCCATAATCCTAAATAAGCATATTTAACTTAATACGGGTGAGAGGGAAGAGAAAAAAAGAATAAAATCAAGTCCTATATGCTTCCGTAAGGCTTCCGTAACTTTTCCGTAAATTACGAAAGAAGGGGGCGAACTTATCAAAATTGGGGGGGTGCAAATAGCAATTTCAAAATTTTGAATTGGGCCTTCTTGAATGTTTTTTGGAGCTGGGTTGCTTCTGGCCCAGGCGAGCTGGGCGGCAACCTCCTCCCCCTTTTTCCCTATAAATAGGCTGAAGGGGGCTGTTCTAAGGATCCCGGATGCCCCTGGTGAGGTATTTCAGCTGTTTTGGGTGAAAAAAATTGTTTCCGTGAAGAAAATCCAAGCCGAGGTGCTTCCGTTATGCTTCCGAGAGGTTTCCGTAAGCAAATCCGTGAAGGTTTTCCTCCGTTATTCACCGTTCTTCATCCGTTCTTCGTTCTTCAACGGGTAAGTTTCCAAATCGAGCTTTTCAATTCATTCTATGTACCCGTGGTGGTCCCCATTTGTTTTGTGTACTTTTATTCTCGTTTTCATTCGCTTTCTATACCCCCTTTTGACGTGCTTCAGTCATTTATTTTAAGTCATTTCTCGCCTAATCTAAAAATAAAATAAATTTCCACCGATCATTTGAATTGTATCATCCTTTAATTTCGGTTAAAATGAATTCCAGTTAAAAGGATTTGAAAGTTTTATCTCAGCTTTTTCTTACCAAGTTAAATGGATCATTTTTAAAGGCCCAACACCTTTAAGTGATCACCTTTCAAAGTAAAAGAATCGCTTGATTCACCTTTAAAAGAAGAACTACGTAGGTCTAATTTCCTCTTCGATGGAGGGTACGTAGGAGCAAAAGCCCCGCTTTTGTCGACCTCAAAAAATAAAAAGAAATAAAAGTTAAGGTAACACAATTCCACAATTCTTAAAAATAGGCTGTTGTCCTTTGGGACAAACGTGAGAGGTGCTAATACCTTCCTCAAACGTAAATACAACTCCCGAACTTAGAATTTTCATTTTGACCGGTTTCCTTCGATTTTTCCGACGTTTCCCACAAATAAACGTTGGTGGCGACTCCGCGCATCTTTCCTCCTTTGGAAAGCGCACCTGTGAGCCTCGCCTTCGCTCGCCCGCAAAGGGCACGTTGCGACACAACACATTCTAGTTGTCATACATATATATGCATTTGAAAAGAACACACATTCTCACACTCAAGGCATTGCGTCAAAATTTACACTTAACTATGTCCTAAACATTTGCTATCACAAACTACCTACACACACTCGAAATATATATACCATACAAACTTTCATTGTTTCACTCACACTTACGCATATTGGCAAGCTATTTACATTATGCACATACTTGCATTCAAAAGGGAATCCCGTGCTATCATACATTCATTTAGGAAGCGACCTCAATATTCATTCATCCTTTGCAAAGAATTTCATGCCCCTTATATTTACCTATCTATACACACTATTGCAAGGTGTTTTCCACGCTACCTCTATGCAAAGTATCAAACATGGGGCAGCCCAAATTCGAGCAAAAACTCTCACAAGCAAGTCCTAATTTTCATGCTTTTCTATTTCTAAAACCAAATTTTGGATTCCTAGCCATAAGCATGTTTCCTTGCATTGAAGCTACAAGTTTGGGTTCCTAAGCTTGGAATTGCATTTGGGCACCTATTTTGAATCTCGTATGATGTACCTACATATAAGAAACAGTCCCACTCTCCCAATTTTACAAAATCATATTCATATATCATTGGGGCATTTCACCGAGCACTTGGTGGGCGCATGTTTGGACATAAATTGCAAGAGGATGGGGACAATGTGGCATGCCCCATTGCTTCAGAAAACAACACAGACCTAAGGCCTTCTCACACAAATCCTCAACTCAACAAATCAAGCATCAAAGCAACCCAAAACTGCCTCACAAATATAAGCATGTTCTCACAATTTAGAGCACCAAAAGATGAAGAAAACACATCAATGGGAAGATAAAAACTCAAGGATTGAATACTTACTTGTTAGAGTGAGTAGAAACACCAAAAATGAAAGCAAAATGCAACCAAAAGTGGCTTAGGGGAGCAAAAACCGCAAGCCTTCGTGAGTCCTCTCTTTTGAATGGGGGGGGGAGTTTTTGGATGCAAAAAATGTTCCCCTCCCTCGTTTTTATATTTTGAATGCAGGGGTTGCTCGCCCAAGCGAGCTAACCTGTACCTTTTTTTTGTGTGGTGGTGGCATTAACCATGCCTCCCCCCCCCCCCCCCCCTTATGGGTTATTGTTTTTCCTACTTGAACCTACTTAAGTTAGAATTAAGCGTCGATTACTTATTTAAAAACAAACAATAGTAGTGAAATACTGTGAATTCAAAGGATACTGGGCTGCCTTGCAGCGACGTCCTCCGCTGGCCCAACACCAGGAAGGGGTGACGATTGGTCGGTCGCGACCCTATCCTCCATTTGCCCCCATCCCTAAGTACCTGCAAGCAGGAGACAAACAATATGCGGCCAATCGTGACCGGTCATCGTCTTACCTTGGTTGATTTCTGCCATCGACTTGTCTTGACTTCTGACCGTGGCCCGAGACGATTCTGCTCCTTGCTATCACAAGATATGCATGTGCATGTGCTTGTATGAATGTTTCTAATGCGATGATTTTCTTAGTGAAGGCTGGTTAAACTCAATTTTAAATAAGCGTTTGGGACACCCCATGAACCGAGCGAAGAGGGCTCAGGTTATAACAAATTAAAACACAAGGTTTGAAATCAAAGGGAGGACTGAAACCTCGCCCATCTTTTCTTTTCAAAGAAACGAGACAAATACAGTGAATGGGAATCCCTAGAGGAAACCAAGAAGAACGAGAAAAACTCAGAAATAAAAACATGCAACGGTCCTCTCGATTGCCCCAGACTTCAAGCGTAATATTGTTTAATTACATCGGAGTTCATGGGCGAGGGCAACTCCTCGCCATCCATGTGGGTGAGTATCAGAGCACCCCCATAAAAAGCTCTTTTCACCACGAAAGGTCCTTCATAATTCGGGGCCCACTTGCCTCGATTATCTTTAATAGCGTGGGACATTTTCATCAGCACGAGGTCCCCCTCGTTGAACTTGCGCGGGCGTACCTTCTTGTCGAATGCGTTCTTTATCCTTCGTTGATACAGACGCCCGTGGCTCATGGCTGCCAAACGCTTACCTTCAATAAGGTTAAGTTGGTCGTAGCGTGCTTGAGCCCATTCTGACTCTTCTAGGACTGACTCCGCTATTATCCTCTGAGAAGGAACCTCTACCTCAAATGGGAGCACTACTTCCATCCCATAAACCAAGGAATATGGCGTTGCCCCGGTAGAAGTTCGTACCGAGGTTTTATATCCGTGCAGGGCGAAAGGCAACATCTCATGCCAATCTTTGTATGACACTGTCATATTCTGAACAATCTTCTTAATATTTTTATTCGCAGCCTCTACAGCCCCATTCATCTTTGGCCGATAAGGGGTGGAGTTATGATGCTGGATCTTGAAATCCTCGCACATTTCCTGCATCATCTTGTTGTTCAGATTGGTGCCATTGTCAGTAATGATCTTCCTAGGGAGTCCATATCGACAAATCAGCTCCCTCTTGATGAATCTGACTACTACACTGCTCGTGACATTAGTATAAGAAGCTGCTTCTACCCATTTGGTGAAGTAATCTATCGCCACAAGAATGAAGCGGTGACCATTCGACGCTTTGGGTTCGATGGCCCCAATGACATCTATTCCCCACATGGAAAAAGGCCAAGGAGCGGACATAACATTCAGAGGATGTGGCGGAACATTGACATTGTCCGCGTATGCCTGACATTTGTGACACTTCCTTACATGAGCGCAGCAATCGCTTTCCATAGTGAGCCAATAATAACCGGCCCTAAGGATTTTTCTGGCCATAGCATGCCCATTGGCATGTGTCCTAAAGGAACCCTCGTGGATCTCCTCAATCATGAAGTTCGCCTCTTTGGCATCTACGCATCGTAGGAGGGTCATGTCGTGGTTCCGTTTGTACAGGATGGTACCACTTACAAAGAAACCAATAGCCAATCTCCTCAACGTCCTTTTGTCATTGTCAGAAATCCCTGGTGGGTATTCTTTGTTCTCGACATACTGTTTGATGTCGAAATACCACGGTTTCCCATCCCGCTCTTCCTCTATTGCATAACAATATGTCGGCCTGCCTTGAGATTTGAATTCGATGTACGGCAGATCCCCGTGTGGGGCAAGTTGAAACATGGATGCCAGGGTGGCTAATGCATCAACCATTTGATTCTCTTCCCGAGGTATGTGGTGGAAAGAAATGTCGTCAAAGTACTTGGCTAACCTCAAGATATGAGTTTGATAGGGTATCAACTTCAGATCCCTAGTTTCCCATTCTCCTTTCAACTGGCGTATCACCAAAGCTGAGTCTCCATACACCTTGAGTAGTTTTACATCAAAATCAATGGCCGCCTGAACCCCGAGGGCGCATGCTTCGTACTCGGCCATATTGTTGGTACAATCAAAACCTAGCCTAGCCGTGAAAGGAATACACTGATCATTTGGGGATACAAGGACTGCCCCTACTCCGTGGCCCAAAGCATTAGATGCCCCATCAAAGCAAACAATCCATTTGTCTATGTCCTCGTGCGTCCGCTTCTCTTCAAACAGGGCCACGATATCTTCATCTGGGAACTCAGGGTGCATCGGCCGATAATCCTGGAGGGGTTGCTGGGCCAAATAATCCGCTAAGGCACTTCCCTTTACCGCCTTTTGGGTGACGTAAACGATATCGAATTCAGATAATAGTACCTGCCACCTAGCGATTCGTCTCGTGAGGGCCGATTTCTCAAAGATGTATTTCACGGGATCCATCTTGGAAATAAGCCACGTGGTATGGCTGAGCATGTACTGCCTAAGCTGATGTGATGCCCATACCAGAGCACAACACGTCCTTTCCAGCATTGAGTAATTCATCTCACATGCAGTAAACTTCTTGCTTAGATAGTAGATGGCTTGCTCCTTTTTCCCAGAATCATCATGCTGACCCAACACGCACCCCATAGATTCGTCCAACACAGTCATGTACAGGAAAAGAGGTCTTCCTATTACAGGTGGCATGAGCACCGGGGGGTTTGTGAGACTCTGTTTGATCTTCTCGAAGGCCTCTTGGCAGTCACTGTTCCACAGGACCGCCTGGTTCTTACGTAATAGCTTGAAAATGGGCTCACAGGTAGGGGTGAGTTGCGAGATAAATCTCGCGATATAATTTAACCTACCCAAGAACCCCCGAACCTGCTTCTCCGTGCATGGTTTCGGCATTTCAAGGATGGCCTTCACTTTCTCGGGATCTATCTCTATCCCTTTCTGACTTACGATAAATCCTAGCAACTTCCCCGACTTTACCCTGAAGGTGCATTTGGTTGGGTTTAGTTTTAGTTGGTATTTTCGTAACCTTCCAAACAGCTTACGCAGATTGACAAGGTGTTCGTCCTCAGTCCGAGACTTGGCAATCATGTCATCTACGTAGACCTCTATTTCCTTATGCATCATATCATGGAACAACGCCACCATGGCACGCTGATAGGTTGCCCCAGCATTTTTCAGCCCAAAGGCCATCACTTTATAGCAGAATGTCCCCCATAGGGTGACGAAAGTGGTCTTCTCTACATCTTCAGGTGCCATCTTTATTTGATTATACCCCGAGAAACCATCCATAAATGAGAAAGGGCGAATTTGGTTGTATTATCTACCAATATATCAATGTGTGGCAGGGGAAAATTGTCTTTAGGACTGGCTCGGTTCAAGTCCCGATAGTCTACACACATTCGAACATTGCCGTCCTTTTTCGGGAATGGGACAATGTTGGCCACCCACTCCGGGTACCGTGCCATAGCTAAGAAACCTGCATCAAACTGCTTCCTTACTTCTTCTTTAATTTTTAAAGACATCTCGGGTCTCATTCTTCGTAACTTTTGCTTAACTGGCGAAGACCCAGGATTCAAAGGCAACTTATGCTGCACAATGTCGGAATCCAGACCGGGCATGTCTTGATATGACCACACAAAGACATCTTGATACTCTTCAAGAAGGGTTATCAAGCCTTGGCGGATAGGCGTGGTCATACTGGTTCCTACCTTTACTTCTTTCTTTTCCTCCGTGGTCCCCAAGTTTACCAATTCGGTTTCTTCTTGGTGAGGCTTTATTTCACGTTGGTGGGTCTTGAGGGAACTCCTCTTCTATTGCGGCCACCTCCTCCTTGGACACCATTCCAACGGTGGTGAAACACTGGCTAATACGGCCGGGCCATACCCTATCCGCCCGAAGTCTTGATGACACATTCCTCCTCCCCGGCATCCCGGGTTCATACCCTAATCCATATTTGTATGGATTTCCCTTGATATCGACCACGTCGGCATTCCCGAGGCCGTCCTTGCCTAGACCCATTCCGGGCTCAAATCCGTTCCTGAGCATAACACGCGCCACCATTATGGCCGCGTTGGAGAGAGAAGGTAGCAACGGACTTGGTTCCACAGAGGCGCAGCTTACCACCTCGAATGATTGGAAAGTCGTTTCCAATGATTCTTCTGCCGCTTCTACGTATGGGGCGAAGGAGGGGCAGCTCACTAACATATCCTCTTCACCCGACACTATCACTAAATGTCCACCCACTGCGAACTTCAATTTCTGGTGAAGTGTTGAAGGGACCACTCCCAGCGCATGAATCCAAGGTCTCCCCAAGAGACAGCTATAGGCGGGATTTATGTCCATTACTTGAAACACCACATTGCAAGTGTGGGGGCCTATCTGAATGGGAATGTCGATTTCCCCCATCACTTCCCGTCGAGTACCATCAAAGGCTCGCACCACCATCGAGCTCGGTTTTAAACGTGACGCACTAAAAGGAAGCTTTTCCAAAGTGGTCTTCGGCATCACATTCAAACTTGATCCATTGTCAATAAGTACCTTTGCGACAACATGGTCCATACATCTCACCGACACATGTAGAGCCTTGTTGTGTCCTCTCCCCTCAACGGGAATCTCTTCTTCCGCAAACGCGATATAATTGTTGGTGGTTATATGATTAACGATGCCTTCGAAACCCTCCACTAAGATATCATGTGCTACATGGACATCGTTAAGGACCTTTATCAACAGCGCACGATGAGGCTCGGAATTTATGAGCAGTTCAAGCAAAGAGATCCTTGCTGGAGTTTTATTCAGTTGCTCGACTACCTTAAACTCGCTTTGTTGGATGAGGCGGAGGAACTCATGGGCCTCTTCCAAAGTCACTGTTTTTCCTTGAAGACCCTCTTTCTTTTCAGCCCCTCTTACTATTGGAGGATCTACTTCTTTCGAGGGGGTGGCCATGTCTGTGGGCTCTTGGATCATAGGCGCTTTTCCCTTGGAGGGCAACTCCGCCGGGTGAGGGGAAGCGAACACCCGACCACTGCGGGTTATGCCACTGAGGCCGGTGATGTTGGTCACCTTAGCTGACAGGGAGTCAACTTCGGTCGCAACTCTTTCACTGAACGCAGGAGGGGTATACTTCCACGAAACGGCCTTATTACTTTGATATGCAAATGGCGTTGGCTTGGGCGCTGTCCGGGGATACATGGGTGTGGAGCCGGTCCCTTTCCTAGTAAAACATATCACTAGGGCCTTGGGGGTTAGAGGAACCTTCTTCTCTTCCGACTACATGCAAATTTGTGGTTCTTCCCTCCCTCCTATGGACACTTCAAGCTGCCCACAATCCATGAACCGCTGAAGCAATTCTTCTACCGCGGGACAGTTTTCCATGTCGTGCGACTCCCCGAGGTGAAACAAACACGCGTCCCTTTCGCCTCCGCCACGGGAGACCATACACGCCGCTTGCAGCGATTGGTAGATGAAGCGTCTGGAAGTAGCTACCTCTCCTAAACTTTTTGCCTGCGATGGCCCATCCTCTTCGGTGGCGTTCACGCTAGCCCCTCCATGACTAGCTAGCGGATTAGTTTTAACATTTGGGCCTTCCTCTTGAAACGATAGCCAACCGGCACTGATTAGGTGCTGTACCTTATATTTGAACGGGTGGCAGGAGTCAATGTTGTGTCCGGGAACTCCACTATGGTACGCACACTTGGCACCCGGGTCATACCACTTGGGGTAGGGTGGCTGGAGGACCTTCCCGGGTATGGCCACCACCAAATGATTCTCTAATAATGAAGGCCATAACTCAGAGTATGCCATGGGAATAGGAGAGAAGTTATCTTTCGGGGGTGGGTGCTGTGCATATTTATAGCTCGCGCCGGGGGCTGTATTATTAACTGGTCGGGGAGCGGCTGGAGCTGTGCGTTGGGTCGGCACTCTTTCTGCTGCGAGTGGTCCTTTTACTTGAGTCGGGAGGGAATTCCCGGCTTGGATTAAAAAATTTGGGGGATTGGGCTGGTATGAGCTTTGGATATTTTGGGGTGCTTTCATCCACGTCGAGGCGGTGGTGACTGCATGGGCGTCTCCTTCCTTTTTCCTCGCGCCCACTACTGGGGCTCTTCTGTTGTTGTTGGGGGCCACATTGGAAGCATATTCAAACTTGACTTTTCATAGTCCGGATTCAATCCTTTCTCCGGCGAAGACGAGATCCGCAAAGTTAGCTGGCATGTAGCCTATCAGCTTTTCATAGTAGAACGTGGGTAACGTATCTACCATAATTGTGATCATCTCCCTTTCCGTCATGGGCGGTACGACTTGGGCTGCGAGATCTCTCCATCTTTGGGCATATTCTTAATGGACTGATGCTCTCGCTTAGTCATACTCTGAAGCTGGTTCCGATCGGGAGCCATATCCGTATTGTACTGGTACTGCCTAATGAAGGCAGTTGCCAAGTCCTTCCATGATCGGATCTGGGAAGCTTCCAGATTGGTATACCATGCTACAGCTGCTCCGGCCAAGCTGTCTTGAAAGAAATGGACCAACAACTTTTCGTCCGTAGAATACGCCCCCATTTTTGGCAATACATCCGAAAATGCCCTTTCAGACATGTCGTCCCTTTGTATTTATCAAAGTCCGGTACTTTGAACTTGGGAGGAATGACGATATTGGGTACGAGACATAAGTCCGCTAGATCCTAGAATGGGTAATTGCCGAGGCCCTCGACTGCTCTTAACCTCTCTTCAAGCGCCTCAATCTTTCCCTTATATTCCACGAAGGGAACAGATTTTTTTACGGGTGTGGGTGAAATCGGGATATGGCGGACTATGTTTGGTTGGGGTAGTTCATGGGGGGACGGATCTTTGAGGTGGAGCAGGGGACCGAGATGGGTATCTCCTTCCTCATCGTCTTGCCCGGGATAGTCATCATAAGGTGGGAGCTACCCCTCGAAAGTAGGGGCTTGGCTTAAATCTTCCGGGGTGGCACGGGGAGTGAAGTCCGGAGGCAAGCCATAAGGATAAGCTTGCGGGCTATACCTTCGACCAAACACTGCCGTGTTTCTGTCTCGGCCTGGATTTAAGGCGGGTTGCAGCACCGACTCCACTTCCCTAACTGTACTGGAGGCGGTTGTCGTGGCTTTATCCTCTATAGTTTTCTGGAGTTTTAACATGACCTCCGAGATGGAAGCCATTTGATCTTTTAAAGCCGATAGATCGGCCTTCATCTGTTCCTGCACGCCCTCTTCATTATCCATTTTTTAGGATCGAGTGTTATAGGGGTGCCTTGGTGTTTTCTTAGTTATGATGAAATTCCTAAAGAAATAAACAACGGTGAGTATGCCACCAAAACATGAATATGCAAATGAATGATCGGAGCACTTGGATCCACCCCAAGGTTTTTTAGATAACATGATGAGTTCAGAACTTCTCATTTTATAAAAAGAACAAAGCTTTCATCTAGCCAAGATTATACAAAGGTGTTACAAGAGAACCTAACGGTTTCTAATTATGTGGGCCATCAAATCTATCATGTGTTGACAGTAATTGATTAGCCCATGAATCTCCTCGGGGGCCGTACACACTTCGGCCATGGCTTTTGCTTTGGCTAATAGACGCGGGAGGTCTTGACTTCCATTCAAGGTCAAGGCGAACCTATCCATCCACATAGTCGCTTCTTGATACAATGCATCAATCACCCTCCCTCTTGCTTCTTTTTCGGCGTACACTTGTGCAAAATCCTCCACTAGCTTTTGTTCATGGGCCACAGACTGGTTCAACTCTTCCTTGTATTGCCCTATGATAGCTATCATGCTTTGCTCCGTGGCTTCCAAGTGTTGAGCCAAACTCCTCTTGGATCTTGCGCACGCAGCTAACTCTTCTTTTAAGATCATGCCATGCACCCGTGACCGGTCTCTTTCCTCTCTTTAGAGCTTGAGCTCATTGTTGCTACCCCACAGTGCTCCTCGGAATTTCTCTCGGCCATATTCCTCCTTGCGGGCCCTTTTAGTTTCTTGTTCAAGGGCTCTTGCAATGGCCGCGTTTTCCTCTTGTAACTCGGTGCACTCTTTCCGGATATGTGTAGCGGCTGATTTGAACTTCTCCTTGGCGAGTCTCGCCTTCCCTAGCTCTAATTTTAGAGCTTGGACTTCTTCATCTTCCTCCGGAGCTTCGAAGTTCTCCTCATTGATAACTTTCAATTTGGAGAGCCAATCTAACCCTCGCATGTGAACTCTTAGCCATCCATGATAACCACCGATGACGCCATTTCGGATGCCTCTAAGCTCCTTGTCTTTCTTCAACGGACTTCTCCACGCCTTGTGGACTCTTTGTATCACCTTGAGACTTTGCGCGCCTAGATCCCTCACAAGGAAAGGCGAGAGACTTTCTTCGGTTGGCGCTCCCCTCATGGGGTACCCTAGCTGTCTTATGGCGAGTGCCGGATTATAATTAATACAACCCCTAGTCCTTATCAATGGAACATTAGGGTAGTCCCCACACGAGAAGAGAACTCGTTCCTTGCCTTCCTTCCAACGAGGAAACCAATTGATTGCGTTGCCTCCTATTCCAGCCAAATGTTGGTCCCAATCGACTCTTCCTTTTTCGGCGCATGAGCGATAGCTTTGAAGCGGACACGGGTGTCTTGTGTCTTGTTGGAATAGGTGTGAAACTAACCACACACAGAGAGCGGGTAAACAACAGACAATCTGTGCACTATTTTTCTCACATCTCCGGTCAAAGGTATCAAACAAATCTGCCAAGATAGCCACCACTGGACTCTCCTTGCTATGGTGATATGCGAGGAAAGCGTCAATGGCGGCTAAGTCCACCAAACCGTCCACGTTCAGAAAGAGGACAACCCCAAAAATCAACAAAGCTAGTATATCCGCCAATGGGCCCCACTTCTCTTGGCTCGCCATATCCCTTGCCTTGCCTTCTAAGTATTTCCGTGGCAGGCCCACTACGCCGTTGCGAGTTTGCTTCATGCGATCCAACTCTCTTGCCGAATCCCCGACCACAGCTGCAATCTTTCTCAAGGAGGGAAGAAACCCGGAGAAAAGATATGATCTTCTCCCCCCAAGAGGGCATCCTAGTATCTCCTCAAACTCTTCAATAGTCGGTACCATTTGGAAGTCCCCAAACGTGAAACACCTCAATGGCTGGTCATAGTATTGGGCGAGGGATACGACAGCTTCCGTAAATACCTCCGCTGCGGTCAAATCTAGAATCTTCCCGTACACTATGCGGAAGGCTTGCCTTTGGAGAGGTCCCATCAATCGTCCCAATTCCTTGAGGCTAGTGACATCTAGACCTTTAACCTTGACTTGATAAAACCTTTTGCCGTTTTAATTTGTCCCCATCATTTACCTAAAAAAGGGGTGGATCAAGACTCCGGCATGAATGATGCAATGCGTATGCATGAAACGGAAAGAAAACAACACAAAGGGGTAATTCACACATACGAGACCGCAGAGATCCAATTTTAATGCTACGTTTTGGGCATGATGGCGCCTCAACGTAGCATTAAAAAGGTTACGTATTACTCTAAAGAAACCAAACACCACTAGCAAAAACTATAAACTAGTGTTATTTACCCAAAAATGCATGAGAACGAATGGCACGGAGCGTGTTTGCTCTTTGCCCCTATTTTGGAACCTATAGGACAATATCTAGGGGTTTCGCATAACTACTTCCCCAACAATTCATAACTCACACGGCTGTTTTCTAGAGGTATCATCACTCAAGATAATAATATTGTGGCGGTATGGAATACCAGCGACAACACATTATAAAGAGAGAAAGCTCTAGACGAGGTTTCACTATTATCAAGCAAGTCGGAGACTTAGCATGATGATAGATTCACCTCCACTCCTTAAATTCCCATGAACCCGGGTATAGGGCCCCTTTTTTACTCAAACCACGAAATAGACAACAGTTATTTACATTTTACACAGTTCAACAAATGCACACACAAAGTTTCACAAATCCACAATTCTTTAAAATAGGCCTAACTCACAAAAAGGTCCCCAGTGGAGTCGCCAACTGTCGCAACGTGCCCTTTTGCGGGCGAGCGAGGGTGAGGCTCACGGGTGCGCTTTCCAAAGGAGGAAAGATGCGCAGAGTCGCCACCAACGTTTATTTGTGGAAAACGTCGGAAAAACCGAAGGAAACCGGTCAAAATGAAAATTCTAAGTTCGGGAGTTGTATTTACGTTTGAGGAAGGTATTAGCACCTCTCACGTTTGTCCCAAAGGACAACAGCCTATTTTTAAGAATTGTGGAATTGTGTTACCTTAACTTTTATTTCTTTTTATTTTTTGAGGTCGACTAAAGCGGGGCTTTTGCTCCTACGTACCCTCCATCGAAGAGGAAATCAGACCTACATAGTTCTTTCTTATGCGTGAATCAAGTGATTCTTTTTACTTGAAAGGTGATCATTTTAAGGCGTTGGACCTTAAAAATGATCCATTTTACTTGGTAAGAAACTGAAATGATAAACTTTCAAAACCCTATTTTTGTGGATGAGCTTGATTAGGCGAGTTGATTTTAGCCTTAGTTTCACTTTAGTTATTAGTCAATTCAATTAAGAATGAGAAATCCCAAAGAGAAAACGTCCGATTGATTTTTCGCTTTATTCTACTAAAAGGTATTTTTTCCGATTATTATATTATTATTTTACCTCTTTTTTTATTTCCGACGTGGTTACGACACGACCGAACGGTCGGAATTCATTTTAACAGAAATTAACGAATGATACAATTCAAATGATCGGTGGAAATTTATTTTATTTTTAGATTAGGCGAGAAACAACTTAAATAAATGACTGAAGCACGTCAAAAGGGGGTATAAAAAGCGAATGAAAACGAGAATAAAAATACACAAAACAAATGGGGACCACCACGGGTACATAGAATGAATTGAAAAGCTCAGTTTGAGGTACTTACCCGTTGAAGACTGAAGAAAACGAAGAACGAACGATGAATGTTGAAGAACGGTCGAGAATCTCCGCGTAATTACTCACGGAAACGTTACGAAAGCGCCTCGGCTTGGATTTTCTTCACGGAAATAATTTTCCTCAGCAATTTCGAGAGAATAAGAAGTGCCAAGAAGGCTGAACCCCTTCTCCCTTCACTCCTCCCCCTATTTATAGCAAAATAGGGGAGGAGCTTGCCACCCAGCTCGCCCAGGCGAGCTCAACTTGCCCAGGCGAGCAAGGTTGCTTCCTCCAGAAGCAACAGCCTTCTGGAGGAAGAATCTGGAAGGACCAAGTGGGCCTGATTGCTATTTGTACCCCCCTTTTTACTAAATGCACCCCCTTTACCTTTTTTGGTAATTCTTTTTCCGTAACGTTATGAAACTTTACGAATTTCGTAACGACACTTATTTTCCTTCCGCAAGGTTACGAATCTTCACGGATTATGTATTTACTCTTTTTTAGCTTTCGAAGAAGTTACGAAAACTCACGGATTGCGAAAAACACCTCCTTTCGATTTCCGTCACATTACGGAATTTTCACGGATCGCGTAAGCCTGCTTCCTTTTGATTTTCGGCACGTCTCGGGACTTCACATATTGTGCAACAAAGGGTGCCAAGTATCTCGAAGCGGCCAATCAAAGGTTGTATATCACCAAATAATAATCCCCGGACGAAATTAGGGTATGACAGTTTGTCAGATTGATTATGAAGGTACTAATTAGCCGCAACCCGATGAAAGTGTGATCTTTAATTGTGAGAGAACAAGTAACATTGAGTAATGATTTTTGCATAAATCTCTGAGTATAAAATGAATGTGTGAAATTGAAGATGATGAAGGCCATGTTTTGATTGAAGATAGCCACTTAGCTAAAAAGCTTACCTTGTGCATGATATATTTATCCCTTGCACCCATTTTGAGCTGAAAGTATAATTGTTTGATTGAACCTTGAGCCTGTACAGTTTATCTCCTTCTACCTTGTCTTAGGTTGTAGGAGAGCATCATTCATAAAAGGAAATTTTGGTTCATAGCAAATTTGCCCAAATTTGGGGGAATTATGGGGTGAAAGCTTGTAATGGTAAGAAAAGAGCAACACATACAGTCATCTAATAAGCAGCAAGTATTTTATCTATAAAAAATTGTTAAGTATAAAATAAAAGTGTGTGTGCTGCTATTTAAGAAAAATAAAAGCTAAGTGCATAAAGGCAAGTAATAGAGCTGGAATAAAAAGAAAAATGTTGATATCTGGATGAATGCTCTCTTAGAACCTAAGCTTTTGCATCCTAGAAAAACCATGAATTGATTGCAGCCCAGCCTCGTTACAAGCCTAGAAAAGTCCTTCGGATTCAGTTTGTGTGTTCTTGACTGTATGATATGAAATAAATTGCAATGATTGAGACTTGTGTTAGTTGTTGATTGTTGAATAAGCCTAAACACTTGTGTTTGAGTGAAACAGTAGTTGTGAGGCTTTGGTTAATGATCCTTCCTTGATATATGTTGCTCTTACTAGCTTATCTCAATTGTGTTCCTTAATAATCATGTTTACATCTTTGAAAATTTGCATGTCTTGTGAGAAGTTGTGATTGAAGCATTGTATGCCATTCATTACATGTGATTGAATTCTTTGGAGTAAACACCTTGTGAATAACCACTATGATTTTGTCACTTGAGGACAAGTGAGTTGTTATTTCTTTTCTTCAAGACAAGCAAAACTGTAAATTTAGGGGAGTTTGTAGTCACCTTATATGACTAACTTTTGTATAGAAAACTTTTACAAAATGTATATATTTTCCCCAATTTATGGTTCTTTTTGTAGGATTGTAAATAAATTTTGCTTTGTTTTTATCTGTGCTCAGTAGAAGCCTTGTGTATGGAATTAATGTCAATTTCTCTTCAATTTCAGGCAAAAAGAAGTTATTTTGAAGAAGTGCTAAAGTTGATGTCTCACTAAGCAAGCTCAATGTGCTTAGCGAGTGTCATCTGCTAAGTGAGGCATCGACGCGCTTAGCGGATAGGAGGAATCTGGAAGGGAATATGTCACACAGACACACACTCAGCGCGTCATCAGCTCGCTCAATAAGTCATTTGTCACCTTCCAGGCTTAGCGCGAGTTTGGCGCTCAGCGAAAATTCACTTACTCGCGCTAAGCGCGAGAATGGCACTAAGCGCGACCTTGAGGTCAGCGAGCCTTTTTTAAGCCTGGAATAGCAGAAAAGAGAGAGGGAGCGCTAAATAACATAAGAGCTTGAAGAGTGAAATACACAGAGGCAAAGAACAGAGCAAAGAAGCCAAGTTTTGATTTTTTAGGAAGATTTGTGAGTTTTTGAGTGATTGTGAGATTCCTAGAGGTGGAGGAGACATCCTTACTCCTTTGTAAGCATGCAATTTCTCTTAATTCCTCTTCTTCATTGTAAAAGGAGCTTCCTTGCTATGGAAGGCTAAATCCTCAGTTGGGGATTCTTACTGAGTAATTGATGTAAACTTTTTCCCTATCTAATTAAGGTTGTTTATGTGTTCATTGTTTCTATTAGTACTTTATTATTGCATGCTTGTGGCTTGATCACCCATATGTGTGTACTGTTAGGGGCTTTAGCATTGAAAGATGTATTGTCTCCTTAGAACTTGATAGAGCAGGATTAGGTTACCGTATGTCTAGACACGGAGTGCGGTAATTTAGTTTTTATTATGTTGTGATCATAAAGTTGTTCAATTAAGCTAAGTTCAACAAGAGACATCTGCGAACAAAGTTTAATTAGAATTAGGCTAAACTCACGAGACATCAGTGTTTCGTACTTGAGCCTTCAGCATAGAACACAAAAACATCTTTAATTAGAGAAACATCCTTAATTGCATCAATTTGCTCAGTAAGAGGACCCAATGCCTTTAGATATTTGTTTTCACACTTACTTGCTGACTTTTATTTCTTTGGAATTAGAATAGAACATACGTTTACTTTCATTCACAATCATCATTTCTGTTTGCAAATGTCTGCTTATTGAACAAACCTTTACCAAATGAACAAGTTCCCTGAGTTCGATACTTGGTTCACACCGTTTCGATTATTTACTTGACGACCCGGTGCACTTGCCGGTAGATTTCGCATCCACACAAACAAGTAGTACCAAGAGGTGAACAAACTTGCAAGCTCAAAATCAAGAAGTATTCAATGTGAAATATGTCAAATCAAAACTCAACTCAAGAAGCCAAGAAAACAAATACTCTAAGATAAAACTAAGGAATTTTAAAGAAAAATAAAAATAATGAAAGAAATACTCAAAAGGAATGCCAAGGAAGAAAAACTAAAAGACTCTAGAATGAAGAAAAGGATAGTCTAAGAATTGAACTATACTAGATGTAAATAACCAACAAGACACATTTTTTTTGAAATATAAGTATGTAAAACAAGAATGACTTTGAATGCAAAAAAAAAAATTTCTTTTTTTTTCATTTTATTTTTGCTTCCTTTTTATCTCTGCACTATTATTTTTTTGGTACAAAATTCAAATTTGAATGCAAATATGTGTTTGGGCAGATCCAAATCTAAATTGTAACTGGATTTTGGCTCCAAATCTGAAAACTGGATTTCTTTCTTTCCTTTTTTTCACAAATTTTGATACTAAATTTATATAAAAAATAAAAAGATATTGATACTAGATATAGTTCAGCAAAGAAAGATAGATTCAAAAGAAATAAACACAAAGAAAGATAAAATAATAATATAGAGTTAAACAAAAGGGATAGAACAAACAAAGGAGGAAACACATGAGAAAAAAAATACAAAGGATAGATAACACTTGATTTGAAGAACCAAAGCTCTGGTACCAATTGATGGATAATCCTGATTTGCGGATCGAATATTTAGGAACAACAAATTGGGAACCTATTTGGGACTCTCTGAAATTAGTGAAAATAAAAAGGAAAAAGAAAAATTAAAAAAAAAAGATGGAAAGAACAATGCCACCATCCCTGAAGATTGATAAGTTGAGGATGATTTGCCACAAAGAATAGAATTCTTTGATAAAAACCCAAGGTTTCACACAAGAACAAGGAAAAGTACTCTCTTAATTGTGTCTAATCTTAATTGTGAACAAAGTGTTTAAAGAATCTATTTATAACTCATGCTAATAACCCTGAATTAGGCCCAAGGCCCAATAACTAATCTAATGATTAAAAGACTTATAAATAACAATAAAAAGGTAGCAACCCATTACAAGTCCAAAAATGGGCCCCAAACTATAATTAACAATGAAAATAAATCTTATTCTAAAATTTGGCTAAAATAAATAAGCTTCGCTTCTTCTTTTCTTTCCTCTATGAGAGGATTTATTCTCTCGCTCAGCTCTTCTTGAAATATCTTACTCCCTGCTCTAGTGATTGGTCCATTCATGTTGAGCCCACCCAAGCCAAACTCTTACTCCTTGGATAGTCCTGTATCAATCTCACTCACTATCCTTCATGGTGTAACTCTCTCTCTATCTAACTCTCTCGCATGTGCCTCTTTCCAGAATACAAGTATTGGTCATATGGCTCTTCCAAGACCCAACAAACCCCTTCACTCTTTCATTGTTACCCAATACCCCCTCCCCCTCCCTTAGCCTATTAATCTCCAAAAAACTTTCCCTCATGGCCACCACTTCCTCCTTCTTTGACTTCAACGCTTGTGCCTCCTTCTGCTCCAAAACACCCTCCTCCTTGTCGTAGAAAATGTTGGTGAAGAAATTCGAACCAGAGACATCGTGAAAGGATTTTCAAAATATTAGATTTTTATTTTCATTTTGAAAAGAAATTAGTACAATAATACATTGGATTGGTTAAAAGATAATTATAATTAAAGATAAAAGAAATTATAGATAAAGAAAGATCGGTTAAACAAATTGCAAATTACGTACAATTCTTATATAAGGCTGGATAGTTCTTTTTATACCTCCACGATATGAATTCTTGAAAATGTGTTTTCCTGATATATATATATATATATATATAGGTATTCATGATGTTATACTCTGTTTGAGCATCTATATTCCATTCATAGATGTTGTTTGCACTAAAACTTTGAAAGTTATTTTTGCCTCTTTCTTCTAGTAGAAGATTAGGGGCAGTTGGTTTTTGGTAATAAAGTTTGGAAGGTGTTTTCCAATGTTTGGTGTTAATCAGATTGATTACCTTTTCAGACACTAAACCTTCTTGAGATACTTGTTCTGAATTATTGTCACTATCCCCGTTAATGGCATTTATTAGTTTGGAGGTGTGTCTAGTCCTTATTTTGGATGATTCCTCTAAAGGTTGAGGGGTTTCAGGGATGGTTTTAAGTAAACTATTAATCTTGCTTAATAATTCACTATTGCTATCACCTATCTCCTCAGTGTAGGATTTTTGTTTTCTAAGTTCCTTGAATTTGTGTTTGGCTTTTTTGCTAACCTTAACAGGTTTGAACAAAGGCTTTTCCATTTGAACGACTGATGATGACGACCCATGGTCCTTGGGTTTAGTTAAAACCTTTTCTTTACTAATAGATTCCCCTAACACCTGAAAGTATTTGTTGGTGTAATTAGCCTGTTCCATTAGGCTCCTTATATCCTTCGGGTTATTTCCTAGTTGACATCCTTTGTTTTAAAAGATGTGGCCATGACAGGTTTATCACTACTGTCCTTGACCTTTGGTAGTTGGTATTGACTTGTGTGAGGTAATTCCAATTGGATTAACTCGCCATCTTTGATCTGCCAGTTGGTAACGACATTGGTTGTTGGATCACCTATTATGTCATGTTGCCAAGGGTAATCTATATTTTCTTTGATAGTACACACATAAAACCAATCAAAGAAAACAATATTGGTTTTGACTCTTTCGAAAAATTTATAAAATTTCTCTTGGATTTGTTGTCTTTTTAATCCCTTAAAATGTTGAAAAAACCATCTCCTCTAAGGTTCATTCTCTGGAGAATAAAAGTCTTTTTTAAGGGTTTCCTTATCAATGCTAAATTCGTTAGATAACATCACAAGGTTCATGGATAGAAGAGTATGTTGGAGATTGAATTAACTTTTGGTCATCTTCTGCTTCCTGATTATATATGGTCCTAGGTATACTAGAAGTCGTATCTAAGCCTTGGAGGTTTATGCTAGAAAACTAGTTGTGTGACTCAGATCTAGATATTCCTACTAGAATGCATCAGATCCTGATTGAGAAGGACCTTCTTGCCGATTCATTCTCAGATTGTCTTGAGACTTCTATTCTAGATGAGAATGAGTTTCTCCTATTGAAGGTCATTTCTACCTTACCAGAATTATCCCGTTTGATTTGTTCTATGGTAGGGGCGGGTCTGGGGATTGAAGGTGTAGTCTTATCCATAACCCATTTTCAGGAAGGGTTACCTCATCCCATTTTATAGTTCCTGGGAGAGAAACATTAGCCTTTGTCATATCAGTGATAAACAAAGTTGTCTCTCCTTTTTGTGGTTTGAGAAGAACTATCGATGCACAAGTGTTCATGACCTTATATATAAATCAAGGCTACTGGAATTGAACCCTATTTCATGTCTAGGCCATGAAAGTGGATGTTAAGGAATAGAGAGTCAAGGATGCTTCTATCCATCAAACTCACCATTTTGTTTGGATAATAGTGGAAATAGACTGGTCCTTGCCCTAGGCTAGTTTCTATTGTCCCTATTAAAGAATCTTCAAATTTGTTGTGCCTAATGTCTCTAAGACACATCAAGACTGCAACATCTATGCCCATGTCAATTAATGGTTTGATTGCCACCTGGACACATCCTATGTGTAGGTATTTGTATTTTCTGCTATGCTCAAAAATTGAATTTTTGGATAATAAATAGAATTCTTCCCCTATGTCTGTAGAAGCAAAGCTTCATGATGAATCAAGATTGATTCAAAGATTTTTTGATGATAACAAAGGTGATGACAAAAGGCTCAAAGGTCAATTCATGATAATCAAAGAATGAGTTCAAGATGTTTAAGATGTTCAAGATGTTCAAGATTGAATCAAGAACACTTCAAGGTTCAAGAGGAAATTTGATTCCAAGAATCAAGATTCAAGGTTCTAGCTTCCAAGAATCAAGATCAAGATTCAAGACTCAAGATTCAACAATCAAGACAAGACTTAATCAAGATAAGTATGAAAAAGTTTTTTTCAAAAACTGAGTAGCGCATGGATTTTTCTCAAAACATGTTTACCAAAGAGTTTTTACTCTTTGGTAATTGATTACCAGATTATTGTAATCGATTACCAGTAAGCAAAATGGTTTTCAAAAAGCTTTTAACTGAATTTACAACATTCCAATTGATTTCAAAAAGTTGTAATCGATTACAATGTTTTGGTAATCGATTACAATGTTTAGGAATAATTAATTCAACCCCCCCTTCTTAATTATTCTGAGGCCACTCGATCCAACAAGTGGTATCAGAGCAGGTTTCTTGTAGAAACTCTAACCACTTCAAGATTCATGTCCTTTTCAAATCCCTTGTTTCCTGAAGGAAATTCCATTCACAGACCACCCATTTTCAATGGTAAGGGTTACCATTATTGGAAAACCCGTATGCAGATATTCATTGAAGTCATAGATATAATATATTTGGGAAGCAATAGAAATAGGACCACACATACCCACTATAGTAGATGTAAGCACAAGCACTACAACCCAAAAACCTAGAGATAAGTGGACAGGAGAAGATAGGAGAAGAATCCAATATGATATCAAAGCCAAAAATATTATCACTTTAGCCCTAGGAATAGATGAGTACTTTAGAGTGTCAAATTGTACTAATGCCAAGGAGATGTGGGATACTCTCCAATTAACCCATGAAGGAACCACTGATTTAAAAAGGTCTAGAATCAATACCCTTACCATGAATATGAATTATTTAGGATGAACCCTAATGAAAATATCCATAGTTTGCAGAAAATATTTACACATATAGTAAACCACCTTGCATCTTTAGGAAAAATATTTCCTAATGAAGATTTAATTAATAAAGTTTTAAGATGTTTAAGTAGAGAATGGCAGTCCAAGGTAACTGTTATCTCTAAAAGTAAAGATCTCTCTTCCATGTCTCTTGCTACTTTATTTGGTAAATTGTAGGAACACGAGATGGAAATCCAACGCCTTAATCAAAATGAAGAAAATGACAAAAAGAAGAGAAGTATAGCCCTTCAAGCCTCATCATCAATGCAAGAAGAAAATGAAGAAGAAGATTCAGATGATGAAGAAGATTTTTCTTTCTTTGTGAAGAAATTCATCAAGAAAAGAAGAATTGACAGGCGTCAGAACTTCAACAATGGAAGAAAATCACAAGAAGATTCTCAAGTCCTTAGGTGTTACAAATGCAACCAAATTGGTCACATCAAGGCCAATTTTCCTTCAAATGAAGAATGGCCTGAGAAAAGTGAAAAGAAAAGGTTTGATGAAAGAAGGACTAAGAAAACCTACATTGCATGGGATGACAATGATTCATCCGATGGTTCAGAAAAGGAGATTAATCTTCTAACCAAGGATTATGAAAGTGATGAGAACATCTCTCAAGAATGAAAAACAAGGAGAAAAAGTATGATCCTTATTTTTTGAAGATCTAGACACTTGAATCTTGAAAAAGGTAATATCAAAACCATTCTCTTATTAAAATTTCTCTTAAGTTGAAATTTTTATTCAAACAATTTGATTATGATGACTAACAAATTTTCATTTGTTTGTTTTGATTGTTTGAAATTATGAGTATGTGTTCTTGATTGATTTCATCTTATTTGCATGAAAAATTCATTCATGTATTTGAATAAAATCAATATTCTTCATACTTGTGTTTGATTGTTTTGATATAATTGTTTATCTACATGTTTTAATGTTTTTGCATAATATGATATGTGAATTACATGATTGAGAATTATTCATATAGTATTTTTAATATATTTTTCTTTAAAAAGTATTTTGATAATCACTCAAAATTTGTTTTCTCCTAGAAAATCTTTTGTTTTTTGTTTTCTGGCTAAAATAACCTTTGGTAATCGATTACCATAATAGTGTAATCGATTACAAGCAGTTATTTATGGCTATGTTGCTCTCTGGTAATCGATTACCATA
Source organism: Glycine soja (assembly GCF_004193775.1). NCBI lineage: Eukaryota > Viridiplantae > Streptophyta > Magnoliopsida > Fabales > Fabaceae > Glycine > Glycine soja. Next base: position 37,541,962 of record NC_041007.1, on the reverse strand, counting down.
TTTGTGTAATCGATTACAACACGTCCCTGCACCTATATATTTAGATTTCAAATTCTGAAACCTGCAACTCTTCTCTCTCTCGAAAACCCTCGCCCCCAAATTTTCCTCTAGCCATATCTTACTCAATTCTTGTCCAAATCACTCCCCACAAAGCCCAAACTTCATCTTTTTTCACTCTCTTTCATTTGAACTGATTGAAATCTCGATAAATCTCTTCAAATGGCGGAACCATCAAAGAAGCAAAAGGGCACTTCGAGTCGGAGTCAACAGCATTCCAGGTCACAGGAAACGCCAATTCCTTCCTCCATTCCCTCTGGATCATTGTTTTCATCAGAGGAACAGCGTATACGGTACACAAACCTCTTTTCCTCTCGTTCCATTATTGACCCAAAATTCATAGATATGGATTTCTTTTCAAATGAGTTTTGAATGCTTTCAAGCGTTTGAAAACTCCAATCTTATTCCATTCATGTCTCGAAAATTACCTGTTTATTTTGATCTAGTCAAAGCCTTTTATTCAAATTTAGAAATCCATGAAGGCACCCTAATGTCTGAGGTTTATGGGATTAAGATGGTCATTGACCAGTCCCTATTCTATGATTTAACCCAATTGCCAAGCGAAGGTGTACCATTTGAAGGTGCACTAATTGAGGATTGGAAGTTTGATTTCTCTGTACTTGATGCCCACCGGTTGGTTTGCACCAACCAAGCGGATATGACCGGAAGGCTTCTTGCCGGTTCATTGGCTTTTGAAAGTCGCATCCTTCATTAACTAATTGTTCGCATCTTGCTTCCGAGATCTTCAAACCTTGCTCAGGTTTCTGAAGAAGATCTCATTGTTATGTGGGCCTTTCATAAAGGTCTACAAATTGATTGGGCACATCTTGTTAGATATCGCATGCATAAGGCATTGCGATTGAATGCTCCATTGCCTTAGCCTCATCTTGTTACCCTTTTCCTTCAACACTTCAAAGATTTTGGACAGGTTTGATGGTCTTCAAACCTTTGTTGGTGAAAGGTTTGACACTTTGGAATTACAAGTGGATATGCGCTTCAATGAGATGGAGTCAAGAATCACCAAAGTTGAAGAAGATGTATCTTAAATTCGTTCAAGCTTTGATCTACCACCACCGCCGCCACCATCATCTTAGATTTCTATTTTAATATTATTAGTACTTTGATTTCCAACCTTGTATTTGGCTTTATTATTATGATATTTGAACAATTTACTATTTCTTTATTTGCATTATGTTTGAACAAATATTAAGTATGTTACTTGACTATGTGGATTTTATATTTGATCTATTCATGGTTCTTGCTTCATGGTTCTTGCTTCATGATTTAGGAAATATTTTTCCATGAATGATTGTGTGGATGATTAGTTATATTTGTATGCTTCAAATTTGTTACGCACTTTGGCTTTTTGTTGATGTCAAAGAGGGAGAGAAATAGAGATTAAATCAAGAACTCACATGAGTAATCAACTTAAATTTGAAGAGAAGCATAAATTCAAAAACAAAGGGGGAGAATAGAAATTTATGATAGTGATCGACTAGGAAAAAGTGTGTGTGTGTGTGTGTGTTTCTTGATTTCAGAAGTTGTCATCATCAAAAAGGGGGAGATTGTAGAAGCAAAGCTTCATGATGAATCAAGATTGATTCAAAAATGTTTTGATGATAACAAAGGTGATGACAAAAAGCTCAAAGTTCAATTCATGATAATCAAAGAATGAGTTCAAGATGTTCAAGATGTTTAAGATGTTCAAGATTGAATCAAGAACATTTCAAGGTTCAAGAGGAAATTTGATTCCAAGAATCAAGAATCAAGATTCAAGGTTCAAGCTTCCAAGAATCAAGATCAAGATTCAAGAATCAAGAGAAGACTTAATCAAGATAAGTATGAAAAAGTTTTTTCAAAAACTGAGTAGCATACGGATTTTTCTCAAAACATGTTTACCAAAGAGATTTTACTCTCTGGTAATCGATTACCAGTAAGCAAAATGATTTTCAAAAAGCTTTCAACTGAATTTACAACGTTCCAATTGATTTCAAAAAGCTGTAATCGATTACAATGTTTTAGTAATCGATTACCAGTGTGCTTGAACGTTGAAATTCAAATTCAAATGTGAAGAGTCACATTCTTTCACAAAAAAGCTTTGTGTAATCGATTACATTGATTTGGTAATCGATTACCAGTGATTGTTTCTGAATAAATCAAAAGATGTAACTCTTCAAATGGTTTTTGACTTTTTCAAATTGGTTTTAAGTTTTTCTAAAAGTCATAACTCTTCTAAATGGTTCTCTTGACCAGACATGAAGAGTCTATAAAAGCAAGGCTTTGTTTTGCATTTCAATAAAATCTATCAGTCAATCTTTTCCAATTCATTCTTTACACAAGCAACTTTTCCACATTGATTTCTGAGTCTCTTTGAACTTCTTCTTCTTCTTCCATTTGCCAAAAGCTTTCCAAAGTTTTCTGGTTTTCTAAACCTTGAAAACTTATGCTATTCATTCTTTTCATCTCTTCTCCCTTTGCCAAAAAGAATTCGCCAAGGACTAACCGCCTGCATTCTTTTTGTGTCTCTCTTCTCCCTTTTCCAAAAGAACAAAGGACTAACCGCCTGAATTCTTTTGTGTCTCCCTTCTCCCTTGTCAAAGAATTCAAAATGACACAGTTTGAGAATTCTTTTGATTCTTCCCTTTCCCTTATACAAAAGATTTCAAAGGACTAACCGCCTGAGAATTCTTTTGTATCCCCATTCACAAAGTTTCAAAGGTTTAACCACCTGAGATCTTTGTCTTAACACATTGGAGGGTACATCCTTTGTGGTACAAGTAGAGGGTACATCTACTTGGGTTTGACTGAGAACAAGAGAGGGTACATCTCTTGTGGATCAGTTCTAGTGGAGGGTACATCCACTAGGTTCAAAGAGAACAAGGGAGGGTACATCCCTTGTGGATCTTTGCTTGTAAAAGGATTTTTACAAGGTTGAAAGAAATTTCAAGGATTTTTATAAGGGAGGGTACATCCCTTATCAGACTGTTGTACTTCTAGGAATACAGTTCAAACACATATTATTCAGATTAAAGATACTGTACAAAAAATTTAATGTTCATACTTCCAGATCCATGAAATCAGTATACATATTTCCTTATGGATTACATTCCTACTTCCCCATCAGGCTCTGATACCAGAGATCAGCGGAATGATCGAACATACAGAAAAGAAGTAGGATACACAAAAGAAGAAAAATATTATATGCAAGTTATGAAATTGCAAAAAAAATAATAGTCATTAAAAGCTTAAAACTAAAACAAAATCATAAAAGAAAACTGAAACGGCAATAGTCCTTACTGGATCAATAAAGAGGGAGAAGTGAAGAAACTGAAACGACGGTAGTCCGCACTTGATAAGTAAAGAGGGAGAAATGAAGAAACTGAAACGGTAGTAATCCACACTAAGGGAAGAAAGATAAGGAAAAATACAAGTTTATTTGAAAAGAAAGAAATGCTTACAAAGATTTTTTCTCACAATGAAAGGGTGCCTCACAATGTATTCGTGGACTCCTTTTATAGAATTGAAAATTGATGTAGCTACAGTTCAAGTTAATCTAACCGAAACTATTTCTATAGTAGAGATTTACAATGAAACTTTAATCTTTAGCTAAATTAATACCAAAATAGTTATCTTCGTTCTAGTAAAAATCATCTGAAGAGCTTGTTGACTTGGCGTCTTCTTTCTTTGACGAAGAATATCCTTCTTTGTGGTCTTGAAGCAATTGAAGAACTTCTTTTAAGTTCTTGGTCAGATGTTCCTTCGACTTAGACCTTGCTAGGAAAGCCGCTAGCTTGGATTTCTAATTAAGAAACATTGAAGTCTCTGGATCAGCTGCCTTAAGAAACTCTGGATGAGCTTTAAACCAGATTTTCACCTTGTCTTGTTTTGCTTTTGTTGTGTCAAATTGATTCCACCACTTAACAAAGGCATGTCTCGACAAGGATGGAAATTGCTTGTTGTTTTCTGTTTTGTTGTACCTATATTGCCAGGAAAATATCCAGGAAACAGCAAAACTGGAAAAATATTAAATTTGGTCTATATATCTCATACTAGTTATTAAGGGTTCAGATTTGTAGCAATTAACCACTTACTTCATCCTCTCCTCTGTTGTCTGGAATATTTAGACAAAGGGATTCTAGTTTGGCCTCTGATGAATCAAAGGGATTCAAGTTTGTCCAGACTATTTTCAAAACCAGTCTGAATTGTTGAGACATATCCTACTGGTGAAGGGGATGATTTTGGTCTAACAACCTGCACACAACGCTCTCCATGTCCATGTTATTGGAATTACTAACATTTGAAAAGGAAAACATAACATGCATACTAAGGGAGAGGGTTGTTATATCCTAGGTTTTGAAATCGATCATACCTCAATAAACACAATTGATGCTTCACGTGGTTGCAACTTTTGAACCACCTCTGCAGCTACTTCCTGCAAGAAACAACACAGATTATCAACAATGATAGGTAAATATTAGGAACTGGAATTAATAATAGGGGAAGGGACCAAGACATTGCATTAAAGTTGATTAATTTCTGCAACTAGCAAGCAGTGTTAGTATTAAAACTGCTTAATAAAAAGTGAAATACTAGAAATACACTTTCTCACACACTCTTTTATTAGTTGAAATTTATTGAAAATGACAATTTGTTGATCTCAAATCATATTTAATGATTTGTTCTCCTGATTTTGTAGTTTTCAATAAATTTTAACCAATTAGATAGAGTGTGTATGAAGGAGTGTGTTCTTAGCACTCCTTGGAAAGAGATTAGAGCTGTTGGGTTATAGCAGGAAACATTATTTGTAAGTAATAAGAAGTGTCAATCTTGTCAAGCTAACTAGTAGACCATTTGTTTAAATGTCCAATTAAATCATATTATCAAACCATTTGTTTATCAAATGTTGAATGGTGTTGAAAACATTACATTACAAGATTGCTTCCTAAATCACTTGCAACAAACATAAAGGCTTCTTAAGAAAATAAGTTAAACGGCAGTATGGTAACCATCAAGTAATTATGGATGGTCTAACTAAAATAGCATAAACAGTGAGATTAATGTGCATCTCTAAATCCATCCCCATAAGATTAAGAAAAAAACTACCACACATATAACACATATGGAAATATAGAGTATGCTAATTCTTCATTGAGGGAACTAATCATCCGAGGAACATTTCCTAGAAAGCAACATAACCAGAGAAAATACTTCCAGCAGCATGCTATATATACAACACCATCTGGCCAAGACAATTTTATTTTCTATATATAGTTGTTTCCGCCCCTAGGAATACTACTTGTTTGTGTGGGTGTGAAATCTACCGGCAAGTGCATTGGATTGTCAAGTAAATAATTAAAACGAAATGATCGGAGTATCGAACTCAGGGAACCTGTTTTACTTGGAAAAGTGTCATTCAAAATACAACTATTTGGAAAAAGAATTAAGTATCATGAATTGAAAACAAAGCTATATTCTATTGTAATCAAAGAAACAGTAAACATAAACAATTGAGTGCGAAAAGAAATAAGTAAAAGTGTTGGGTCCTTCCACCGAGATACTTGATGCAATTAGGATTTTCTCTATTTGAAATTAATCTTGTGTTTTATGTTGAGGTACCAACACTGATGTCTCGTGAGTTTGGACTAATTTAAACTAAGCTTCGTTCGCAGATGTCTCTTGTTGAACTTAGCCTAATTTAAACAGCATTATAAGCACAACATAATAAAAACTAGAACCCTGCACACTATGTCTAGCACTACAGTTATCTAGCCCTATTCTATCAAGTTCCAAGGAAACAGTACATTTGTCAATGCTAAAGTTCCTAACAGCACACACCAATGGGTGATCAAACCACAAACATGCATACCATAAGCTTAGATAGAAACATTGAACACATGAAAATAACCTCAAATAGATAATAAAAATATTTACATCAAGTACTCAGTAGAAATTCCCAACAAAGGATTTTAGCCCTCCATTACAAGGGAGCAGCTTTCACAAATAGGAGAAGGGTTTTAGAGAAAATACCAAATTACAAAGCAGTGGGGATGTCTCCTCCACCTCTAAGAACCTAGAAAATAACTCTAAAACCTAGAATCTACCTAAAAGTTAGGACCTTTGCTTCCTTGCTCAGCTTTTCCTCTATTCTCTGCACATAATTCGTAGTCAATTCAGACCTCTTTCATGTTGTCACGCTCTCTCTTTTTTTCTGTGCAAATTAGGCTTAAAAAGGGCTTTCTGACCTCGAAGGCGTGCTTAGTGCCATTCTCGCGCTTAGCGCGAGTAAGTGATATTTGGCTTAGCGCTAATCTTGCGCTGAGTGCAGAAGAGACAACCGCCTCGCTTATCCCCATGCGCTAAGCCACTGTTGTCTCACTTAGCAGTTTGGTCTTGCTAAGTGCATGGTTCAGGCTTAGCGAGACAACACTTTTTGAACCTTCATAATTTTGTCCTTTTTACCTAAAATTGAAGTGAAATTTACATTAAATTCAATAGGAAGGCTTCTACTGAGCACAAATGAAAACTAAACTAGAAATATTTACAATCCTACCAAAAAAATAACCATAAATTGGGAGATTTATTTACAATTTAGAAACTTTTCTATACAAAAATTAGTCGTAAAAGACGACTAACAATGGCCAACTTGTGCTGCTAGTATGAGCATGTGACTCAGCTACCATTCAATGATGGCATTATTTTTTTTAATAGTGCAAATATGGATTAGCCTTAACATACAATGCTAAAAGGCTATGGCCGATCAACAATCCATGTTAATATACACAACTAAACCTATTAATATTGTATATCAGTAGTTCATTGGGTATATAAAGATGAAGCAACATATTGGGTTGGAAACTAAATATCCTATAAGGTAATATAATGTACAGTTTTCACAAAAGTAAGAAAATTTTAAGCATATAAGCAAGGAAATTTCCAAAGAGTGAAGGGTCATTGAATAACAATGTCCCGAATTAATAAGAGATGAATATTAATATACTTAATGTTGTCCATTCTTGCTTGTTTTCATTACTCATTCCTCATATATGAATCTTTTAGATTCTAATGGTTCTGGAATAAATAACCACTAGCAACCTAAAACTAGAATTGAGAAATGATCACACTTTAAAATTTGAGTCGGTCACGTATTTCCAATTTAGTCAAAAGTTAGAAAATCACACACATAGCACTCTTATTTTATTTTTTTATCTTATATTCATAACAAGGAAAGTTGAAAGCTTCCTATAGACAGCTATGTTATTAACTAATTTTTTGGTCTTCAATAGAAGAATCAGAACTCAACAATTTGCTAGATGGTCTAGGATAATCAGCCAGCACTTGAACTTCTGGCCCTGCTTCAAGAATTGTAGGGGCACGAATAAAAATTCCACAAAATGTTTCAAGACCTCCTTCCATGGAGACAAGCTCTGGCACTGAAAGCACTGCCTCAAAGCTTTGAATCTAAATAAGTATGTATTTTAGTTAAACGTTATCCAAATTATCAAAGTGTACAAAAAAATTGTTCCTCAAACCAAGTATATTATTCTCTTCACTAATTTCATGTAGCTTTGAACATCACATACTATATTTACATTCATAGAAATCCATGAATCTTATTAATTATAATGATACAAATGGTAAATGTTTTAAAACAAAAGAAATTTGTTTTAGCAAAATAAACTTGTAATTAATGTTATCAATGGCGGATGGCGGATGGCGGAAGGCCAAAATTCCGCCATATAAACACACCATTGCACCTTATGGCACCACCATGGCGGGCCTTCCTTCACAAATTGCCTATGGAGGTTAGGTTGTTGTGGTTGTCAACAGTTTGTTTCATAGAATATACTATAGCTTAAAATGCGTAGCACATGCATTTACCTGACTGCCAAAGAAATTTCTATGCACTGTAAATCAAGTCCACCAGTCTTCTGTCCTGAAATGATGTTAGTCATTTTAATTTTCTAAACTATTAGGACTGGAATTAAGTATTATGAACCACAACAGTTCATGGCCTTCTAATACCCTATGTGTAGAAGCAAAGCTTCAAGAATTATTTTGATGATGCCAAGGAATTTCAAAGATCATTCAAGATGAATTTCAAGGATTAAGAAAGCAAGATGTCAAGCAAAAGCAAAGATCTCAAGATAAGAATTAAGATAGACTCTTAGAAAAGATTTTGAAAAGCACAAATGATTGGCCAAGTGAGTTTCTATCTTAACAATAATTTTACCAACTATTTTACTCTCTGGTAATCGATTTCCAGAAGGTTGTAATCAATTACCAGAAGCCCAAACATTTCTGAACAAAGCTTACAAAGTTTTAAAACTGATTTTGAAACCCAGTAATCGATTACCAGCCCATGTAGTCGATTACCAGTGCTTATAACGTTCAAAAATATTTTGAAAAACATTGTAATCGATTACAAAAAACATGTAATCGATTACCAATTTCTCTGAACGTTAGAATTAAAATATTTTCAAATGAAGAGTCACATCTTTTGAAGAAAAATAATTGTGTAATCGATTACACAAACATTGTAATCGATTACCAGTGAGTATTTTCGAGAAAATCTGCCAACAATCACATCTTTTAAAATATTTTTGAATGGCCATCAAAGGCCTATATATATGTGACTTGGGCACGAAATTTTCAGAGAGTTTTCCCTGTTCACAAAAGGCATAATCCTCTTAAACAAAAATCCCTTATCATCTAACATTCCTTGGTCAAACACTTGTGTTATTCAATAAGGAATTGAGTGCTTCATTGTAAACATCTATCTCTTTTAAGAGAGATCATCTTCTTCTTCTTCTCTTTCTAATCAAAGGGCTAAGAGAATGAGATTCTCTTGTTGTAAAATATCTGAACACAAAGGAAGGGATGTCCTTGTGTGTTTCAGAAAGTGTAAAGGATTTGCGAGATAGTGGAACTCCTAAGCGGGTTTCTTGGGGACTGAACGTAGACAACGGACTTTGCCAAACCAGAATAAAAACTGTGTTTGCACTTTCTCTTCCCTTAAACTTTTTTATTTATTGTTGCTTAATGTTTACATTCAGATTGTTTAATTTGAATCATCATTTAGAAATTCATCTTTAAGGGAACTTGGAACTTGCATTAAAATCAAAGTAGAGTTTTTAATTGGGGAATAGTTTGTAAAATCTTAATTCAACCCCCCCCCCCCTTCTTAAGATTTCTGAGGCCACTTGTCTAACACTATGAAATTTCACAAGATACCTTTGACCTCACCACAGAAAGACTCTACCAAATCCATCATCCATAGCTTAGCCAGCAAAGCCAACACAAATTATCAAAAATCATGGATAAATATTTGGAGGTATGCATTATAATAAGACATTGACTTGCAGAAATGATTCATGTAACATTAATTCAAATTAAAAGGGGTATAGATTTTGCTAGTAAATTTCTCACTTCAAATCCCTTCCTCTGATAAAATATTTTATCCTACCCATAATTAGCTAAAGTTTTTATCCACACAGTTCAAACCACTTGTTCACAAACCAATATAGCATCTGGTTTTTCCCCCCTAAGTCTCACTTTTTAATATATATAAGCACCAAACTCACACTCACTTGAAGTCATAGTTGCAAGTTCAACTACTAATATCATATCACAAAATAGTGGAGGATTGTTAGGGAAGTTTTATTAGTTTGAAACTGCACCAATTTATTGGAAAAAAAAAACAAGCTTGCAAAGACCCAGTGACATAAAAACATTTATTGAAAAAAAAACAAGCTTGCAAAAGCTCACAAAAATGAGAAATGAAGCAAATACGTACCTTGCATTGATGTTAGACTCCAATGAATACGGCGGTCACGAACCCCAGCGACGACGATGGTGAGGAGCAGATGGCGGTGACAGGTTGCAAACAGCAGTCACAGGTCACAAACGACGGTGATAGGTCTTGCGGGTGAGGGAGAAGAGAAAGGCTTTGTTTGCGAGACTGAGCGTGCGGGGGGAAATTGGGTTTTGGGTTTTAATTTATGTATAACACAACATCGATTTTTAAAATAAAACTGATGTTAACATCAACTGGTTAACATCATTTTATAAAAAATCGATGTTAACGATCTCATGTTAACATCGGTTTTTTCAAAACTGATGTTAAACAGTTGATGTTAACATCGGTTTGTCCAAAAACCGATGTTAACGTCAACTGGTTAACATTGGGTTTTTCAATACCGATGTTAATTAACTCAAATTATTTACGAAAATACCACCGTGCTTTTGTTAACATCGATTTTTTCGATAACTGATGTTAATCATGCGATGTTAAATCTATAAATTCTAGTAGTGTAAATTATTTCGATGAATTTGTACCGTACTTAAACAATATTGTCAAACCACTACATGATAGGTTAAGAAAGAATCCTCCTCCTTGGTATGATATTCACACCCAGGTTGTCAAGGATATTAAGCTCAAAGTTCAATCCATAAAGTGTCTATATCTCCCAATTCCGCAGGCATTCAAAATTGTTGAATCATATGCATCTAACATAGGTTATAGTGGTATCCTCAAACAAAGAGTTAGAACCCAATAAAATATCATTGCATATACATCAAAGCATCGGAATTCTGAACAACAAAAATATTCAACTATTAAAAAAAAAATTTAGTCATTGTTTTGTACATTTCAAAATTTCAATCTGATTTGTTAAGCCAAAAGTTTGTTGAAATTCTGAAATGCACAAAACAATTGCTTCCATTTACGATGTTGTGTTGTACTATTTCTGAGCTACGATGAAGGAGAAAGGGTTTGCAAGATCCTAACTATGATTTTTATAAAAAAAAAATACTATTTTTTCTGCTCATTTCTATTTTCTTTAAAAAAATAAAAAATAATCTCTAAATTAAATTACATAAGAATCTCTTCTGTTTTTAATATGTAACAAACTTACCCTTTGCCAAAATAAATTCAAATAAGTTATAAATAAGTTTTTCAACGGCACTCTTATTACTGTAAAATAAAAAAAAACACAAAGAACTTCACTTTTATTATAAGATTAGGATGCTTTTTTTTGTTGGCAAACTTGCATTTTTGGTCCCCCACTTTAGGTCCAATTTCGCATTTGGTCCCCCGGTAATTTAATTCACGAATTGGGTCCTTTATTTTGTAAAAAAGTGCAATGTTGATCCCCCGACGTCACAATTGGACGTTGACTGCCACATGTCAACGTCTGATAGGCACGTAAAAAAACATTTTTTAAGTGTCCCTAACCCTAATTAATTATCTTTAATTTATTTTAAAAATTATTAAAAACCAAAAAAAAAACCGTAGCACCCGTCCCACTTCCTCTCTCTCCCTCCTCCCCCACTGCCACCCTGCAGCACTTGTCCCCCTCCCCAGAGCGCATTGCCGCCAGGCTTCGCCACCTCAACGCAAGATCCCCCCGCCTCGAAGACGTCGACCCCACCATCACCTGCAGCCTCCTCTATAGCAACACCACCCTCTTCCTCACAATCCCCAACTACATGGTCAGCTCCATCGCCCAAAATCGCTTTGTGGCATAGTCCTGGCTCTACACTCACGTGGTCCCCTTCTTTCTCATTTACCAGCACATCGTTGAGGTTCTCGATCGAGAGCTTGGTAACCTAGAGCAAAAGGGTAATAGAGAAAACGGTGAAAATGAGAAATTTCAAAATGAGGTTGGAGGAAAATGAGAAAAAGGGATACCTATGTTGGGGTGGAGTATTTGAGAGAAAGATAGGTTAAGGAGAGAAGGGTAAGGATTGCAAAGAAGAGGAGTGAGCCTCGCAGAGAGAAGAAACCTTGCTTCACGGTCATCATCACTGTTGGATTCACGCGTGATGTATGTATAATAAGCTTCGATTTTGATATGCGATTTGAAGGGTTCGATTAGAGGGAAGAAGTAGATTGAGATGGGTTCGTTGTTTCCAAGGAAATCTATGATATGAGGCTTGGAACCTTCCTTACTTGCAGTACTCTATCATTTTGCTATGCTAATGCTACGCTGCGGGGTGGGGGTGGGGGCAGAGTAGGTGACGCCGATGCAGGGGTATGGTTAAGGGAGGAGGGAGAGAGAGGAAGTGGGATGGGTGCTGCGGGTTTTTTTTGGTTTTGAATAATTTTTAAAATAAATTAAAGATAATTAATTAGGATTAGGGACACATAAAAAATGTTTATTTTTATGTGCCTATCAGACGTTGACATGTGGCAACGTCACTGCCTAACGGTCAACGTCCAATTGTGACGTCAGGGGACCAACATTGCACTTTTTTACAAAATAAAGGATTCAATTCGTGAATTAAATTACCGGGAGACCAAATGCAAAATTGGACCTAAAATGAGAGACCAAAAATGCAATTTTATCTTTTTTTTCTTTGTCAGGATGAGGACCAAACAAAAGGTTTTGAAAGTCAAGTGTATGACTGTCCTATAATGTGAGCTTTTGACTATTTAGATTTTCTTTTATTAAAAATTATGTTAAAACATTTTATTTTATCAATTAAATAATATAGTTTTTTTTTATTTTGTTATGATTTAAATAAATTAGTTTTAGATGTGATTTGTTTCCTCTATATATGATGTAAGTTTATTGCAAGAAATTTTCTATTTTCTTCACATTAATACGATATTTATAATAGTACACTAACATTTAATCTCTATCATAATAGTACACTAACATTTACACAATATTATATTTTTCAATATTTGGATTTTAATAAAATATGTATTGTTAATTATTGGTAATATTAAATTAACATGCATTTAATTTGACTTGCGAAAAATGAATTTGTTTTAATGTTTAATAAAGAGAAAATGATAAATTAACTTGTGAGACATATAAAATGACAACTTTAAAAGAGATAGCAATAGTGTCATAAAAATTTAGTGAAAAAATAATTAATATCTAATTATAAACTATTTTAACAAAATAATTTTAATATGCAATTCATCATTATAGAAGCAAGAATTAAATAAAAGACTCAAAAGCGAAACTTACCTTTTGTATATTGTTTACGCTAAGAGTTATATAATTTCTATTAAATTAAAAAGCATGAATTAAATCAGTTATAATGTTGACTTTTTTGGGAGGGAATTGACTATATGATTTAACAATGGTGAATATTTTTTAGTTATTAGTAACATAATAATATGGTAATACTCTATAGTAACAGGCCAAGACATTAATAAAAATGGGGATATGAAAAAATTTTAAATAATTTTGCCCATTGACAAAGATTAATAAATAACCTTTAATTCTCAAACTACAATTATTTATAAACTTTTAAAATAATAATAATAATATATTATAAAAATAAATATTACTAAAATATGTTATCTGAGAAAACAAAAAAAAAAATACAGTGTGATAATATAATACATGTAACAAAAAGGATGAGATAGAAAATGTAATATAGAAAATAATTATATAAATAATATACTTCTAAAAATTAAGAACCTAGCTAAGCCGGCAGCAGATCGAGGACCCAGTAGAGGAACTGTTGAATTTATATTCGGAATTATTTATATCATTATTTGAAATCAATTAATGAGTTTTAATAAGTAAACAAAAATATCTAACTAATCTCCTTTTATTGTATTGATATAAAAATTCAAAATATAACAGTGTCATCATGTCAGTTTGTTGAGATCAAACTCATGGGAAACTATTTGTAAGTCTCGGCACTCTGACAAGGTTTTATGTGCATTCTAATTTCACAAAGATAAAAAAAGGATTCTGTTTTTACAAACTTTTTATAAAATTAAAATTATATTATAGAGATAAAAAGAAAATTTTGTGATAAAATGATTATTCAGGGTGGATAAGAAATTAAAATAAATAAATAAATAAATTTGTACAAATATTATTAAAAATTATTTTATAAAAATATAACTTAAAAACAAATATAATGCCAGCTAAGCTAGCAGAAGACCCAGAAGAGGCCTTGTTGACTCTAGATACCAACTTATTTATATTATTATGTAAAACATTGAATTACAATATGATCATTAAAATATACACTATTCTATATATATATATATATATATATATATATATATATATATATATAAATGGGTCATTTAATATATTAAGTTTTAAATCAGAATAATTATTGTAATATTAAAAAATTAACATTGTATGTTATATTTATACTTATATTGCATCTTTATTAACAATCTAATCATACAATTGACTATTGACTTAACCATATATATTATTATTGTTATTATTATTATTATTTGTCATTTAATATATTAAGTATTAAATCAGAATCATTATTGAAATATTAAAAAATTAACATTGTATGTTAATTATATTTATACTTATATTGCATCTTTATTAACAATATAATCACACAATTGACCATTGACCTATAACTCACACAATTGACCATTGACCTAACCGTGTAATTTTTATTTTTTAACATTTCATAGACGTTTTCATTGCACTGATACAGTTTATATATTATATTGTTCCTGATAAACTATTTAGTCTATATATAGACAAATATTTATGTTTTAGTACACAAAGAAGCATTAAGAATAAACCTCGTTGTGGGTGATACTATAGTTGTTAGAGATGGCTAAGCTTTCTTTCGCACAAATATTTACGGTTACCCTTATCATTTTAGGTTTGCCAATTTCTTAACTTCTATAATTGTACATGAAAAAGCTTTTCATTGTTTAATAATTTTCCTAATCTAGCTTTATGTTTTCAGTTATTTCAAAGACAAGCGAAGCGGATAGATGTCAGAAAGTGATACAGTCAACCAACTGCAATCTCGGAAAATGTCAGGCAGATTGCAGCTTCCAATATAGAGACTATCGCGGCATTGGAAAGTGTATTGGCAGCAGTAATGGAACTTTTCAGTGTGTTTGCTTCTATGACTGTGGAGCTCCATCAAGTTTAGTGTAAACTTAGAGAGTGATAATATCTACTCCATTTTAGAGCGTACAACCTTTTTGATTAAATAATTAGTTTATGAAACTTTTATTCACATTTAAATAATCTTCTTCTAATCAAATAGGTTTATTTTCAGGTTAAGGAAATACTTTCAACCTTGATTTTATTTTCAAGTTGATATGAAACTCTAAACCTTTATTTATAAGGAACTCAAATTTTAAAACGTATTTAATATTTGATTAAAAATTAAAAAAAATATTTTGAATGATCCTCATAAATTAAAAATAATGGTGTCTTTTTTAAAAAAATAGTGATTATAATTTTAAACAAACATAATTACTATTTTTATTTAACTAATGTATTTTAATTGACAAGAGAGATTGAATTTGTAAGATATAATTAATGTTTAATTCTTACCTAACAAATTCTTGAGAAAACACAAATAACATTAAGTCTAGTATCACTGAGTACCATATACTCTTATTGTTATTTTAAAGGGTTGAAGCTTTTTGAATCAAAGATTTTAATTATGATTGATACAAAAACATATGAATACACTAAAATCTTTAAGTCTTTGCATAATAAGAATGTGTTTGGATGAGAGAATTTAAAATTTTGAAAAATTTAAAATTCTAAGAATTTCAAATATTTCAACTGAAATTCTTTTATTTTCAAATTTTTGTGTTTGGATAAAAAAATTAAATTTGTGAGAGAGAAAGAAAATGAGTCGCGAGTTTGAGAAAGAGATTTCGAAAACTTTTAGGTTGGAAGAGAAGATGAATGTTTGTTATAAAGGAAATACAGAAACTTTTTAAAAGGAAATTAAAATTTCACATTTTTGGTTGTTTAAAATTCTGTTTTAAAATTTCAAAAATTTAAATTCTTCATAAAAAATATCCAAATAATGAATTTTAGATTAAAGAAATTTGAATTCTCTGATAAATTACTTTCCTCGGTTAAAATTCTCTATCCAAACGTACTCTAATTTATTTTTCAATATCTGCATTTTAATAAAATATATATTGTTAATTATGGTTAATATTAAATTAACATGTATTTAATTTGAGTTGGCATAAATGAATGTGTTTTAAAGTTTAATAAATAGAAAATGATAAATAAATTTGTGAGACATATAAAATGACAACTTTAAAATAGATAACAGTCATAAGAATTTAGTGAACATATAAGCAATATGTAATTATAAATTGATTTACAAAATAATTTTTATATGTAATTCATCATTATATAAGCAAGAATTAAATAAAAGACTCGTAAGTGTAACTTACCTTTTTGTATATTGTTTACGCTAAGAGTTATATAATTTTCAATTAAATTAAAAAGTATGAATTAAATAAGTTATAATGTTTTGTTCGGAAGGTGTTCTATAGCCCCATGTTTTGAGTACTAGAAATATAATACAAGGAGAACTCTTATTAGAACTCTTCTATTATATTTTTTGAAAATATTTGTTATTATTATTTGTATACTATTAGTTTTTTCCTAAGCATGTACTTGTGCTATGATAGTGTATGTGTGCTCTATACACATGTGTATTTTGTATGTGTTGTTGTTGTAGAGTATTAGATTAAGTTATTATAGTTAAAATACTTAAAAAGTTGTCAAAGTCTAGTGTTACTTTTATAATGTCAATCCTAGATAGACCATGTCATATCTTCCGTTATAGTTGTTTGTTTGAGGTATTTTTTATGTGGTTGGAAAGCTTGTTGAAAAAATTACAATTCATTCATACACCTTAAAAAACAAAATCAGTTTCTAAGAGAAAATCAACTCCAAAGTAGGTCACCTGACCATAAAAAATGTTGAGTCCTACATTGGACAAAATAATCTCATGAATTCCTTTCGTCCCCTATATATAGAGGAGACCAACAAGCCTCATATGCACCAAAAGAATTAAGTGAGCTTAGCCTTAGGCATGGAGTCTTTTAGTCAATATTTTTATATTTCTCTGAGTTTTCAAACATAGGAAGTTAATTTAGATGACTTGAGATTGTGTTTTAAATCACAACCAAGTTTTTATCATAGTAATAATTGTTGTGGAGATCATGGTGGACGAAGCCATGGGGTTAATGCGTTTTTAGGAGTGGTCACGAGATCATTTTCCTTTTTCTTGTTGAGCAATTGCTTCATTTTTATACTTTCAACCTCAATTTTATTTTCAAGTTGATATGAAACTCTAAACCTTTATTTATAAGGGACCCAAATTCTAAAAAGTATTTAATATTTGACTAAAAATTAAAAATATATATTTTGAATGGTCCTCATAAACTAAAAATAATGGTATCTTTTTTTTAAAATAGTGATTATAATTTTAAAGAAACATAATTGTTATTTTTATTATTTAACTAATGTATTTTAATTGAGAAGACAGATTGAATTTGTAAGATATAATTACTATTTTAGTGTTATTGTTATTTCAAAGGGTTGAAACTTTTTGAATTAAAGATTCTAATTATGATTGTTACAAAAATGTCTTCTGTTTTTATTATGTAACAAAGTTACCCTTTCTCATAAAATAAATTCAAATAAGTTATAATTAAGTTTTTCAACTGCACTCTTGTTAGAAGATTAGGATGCATTTTTGGTTAGAGTACGAAACCAAAGGTTTTGAAAGTTAAGCGTATGACTGTCTTATAACGTGAGCATTTGATTTTCTTTTATTTAAAATTATGTTAAAACATATTAATATTTTAACAATTAAATAAGTTAGTTTTAGATATGATTTCTTTTTTCTATATAAGATGTAAGTTTATTACAAGATATTTACTATGTTCTTCACATTAATGCGATATTTATAACTAACACTTAATCTCTATCATAATGCAACACTATATCCCCGTATTAGAGATTTTATATATTTTGGAAAAGTCTTATTTAAGCGTATGTACTCGTGTTAAAAGTTTTGATGCGCATGAATGAGCAATATATTCGAAACATATGAGTACACTAAAATCTTTAAGTCTTTGCACAATAATATATTTTTCCATATCTGCATTTTAATAAAAATATATATTGTTAATTATTGGTAATATTAAATTAATATGCATTTAATTTGAGTTGGCATAAATGAATTTGTTTTAAAGTTTAATAAAGAGAAAATGATAAATAAATTTGTGAGACATATAAAATGACAACTTTAAAATAGATAAGAGTGGTGTCATAAGAATTTAGTGAACATATAAGCAATATGTAATTATAAATTGATTTTACAAAATAATTTTTATATGTAATTCATCATTATAGAAGCAAGAATTAAATAAAAGACTCATAAGTGTAACTTACCTTTTTGTATATTGTTTACGCTAAGAGTTATATAATTTTCAATTAAATTAAAAAATATGAATTAAATTAGTTATAATGTTTTTTTTGGAGGGTGTTCTGTTACCCCATGTTTTGAGTACTAAAAATATAACATAAAGAAAAATCTTATTACAATCCTTTTGGTATATTATTGGTTTTTTCCTAAGCATGTATTTGTGTTGTGATAGTGTGCTCTATGCACATGTGTATTTTGTATGTGTTGTTATTGTTGTAGAGTATTAGATTAAATTATTATAGTTAAAATACTTGAAAAGTTGTCAAAGTCTAGTTTTAGTTTTATGATGTCAACCCTAGATAGACTATGCCATATATTTAGTTATAGTTGTCTGTTTGAGGTATTTTTTGCATCGTTGGAAAACTTGCTAAAAAAATTACAATTCATTCATACACCTTAAAAAACAAAATTAGTTTCTGTCTAAGAGAAAATCAACTCCAAAGTAGGTCACCTGATCATGAAAAATGCCGAGTCCTATATTGGATAAAATAATCTCATGAACCCCCTTCTTCTCCTATATATAGAGGAGACCAACAAGTCTTATATGCACCAAAGAATTAAGTGAGCTTAGCCTTAGATGTGGAGCCTCTCAATCAAATTTTTTATATTTCTCTTTGAGTTTTCAAACATAGGAAGTTTAGATGACTTGAGATTGTGTTTTAAAGCACAACCAAGATTTTAACATAGTAATAATTGTTGTGGAGATCATGGTGGACGAAGCCATGGGGTTAATGCATCGTTAGGAGTGGTCACGAGATCATCTTCCTTTTCCTTGTTGAGCAATTGCTTCATTTGAGGTTAGCGGGATCAATAGTTTAGCTCTTTTTCTTTTGTTGTATGAGTGGTAATGAGTCACAAGTAGATTGTATAATCTTAAGTTTATGTTTATAGCAAGTTTATTTTCTTGGATGGGTTGCGAATATTCTGAAGAACTTTGTTTTGTTTTGATTTGGGTGAATTTGATTGTTTTATGTTTTGATGTTTTGTCATTTTGATGTTCTTGAAATTGAATTTGATAATTGATGTTCGACGCATGTGTTGATTTTCTTATAGAAAATATTAACTTAGAACACCAAAACGTATACATAAACTATAGAGTTAGACTTTGTGTTCTTCATAAGAGTTGTAGCCTGGATGTTATCTAGTTAATGGATTTGATTTCACTCAAAAAGAATTTATATAACTCTAGATATTACAATTTTAGAGAGTAAAGGTTAGGTTGTCGGAATTATGCGATTAGTTTGTATATTTCCTAATTTTAGGTTTCTAAACAATTGAAAGGAATTGTGAGGTCAGCATAGAAGTTGTAGATAATTGTCCTATCTTTCTAATGAGATAAGAACCAACTTAATAGGATTAGTACAACTCTAGACATGATTATTATACTCTATGAAAGCCATAGTAACATAGGAGGAAAAATGAGTGTGTAATATTGATATCATAATGAGTGGTATGCATGATGTGTGTGACACCCTCTACCCCTCACATATATACTAATAAGGAATAAAAAAATTCAAATATTAATTAAAAGTATTTTTACAACATTTTTTTTAAACAAGTCTTTCAAAGGGGAAAAAGGCTCACATTCATTTTCTTCTACATCATATTCAAACTTGTCCAAATAAATAATAAAGTATTCTCGACTCAACAAGGTCGTCTAAGCTTCATACAATTAATATAGAACTTATATCCTAATGTCACATCCTATCAGAGCGTTGTGTTCCCGTGTCCTCTAGCATGAGGTTCTTCATAGTCATCCACCTATTAATCTGCTCCCCCGAACACAAGTTCAAGATCATCACATGATCCAAACACAACAACACACAGGGAGTGAGTTATCACATTCCTAGCTAATAGAGAAATAAGACAATTAAATATACATATCATATAAATGAGATACCACTTGCTTAAACATAGCTCACGTAACTTCACCACTTCATCATTCAAAATTCACTTTTCAATTATCAATCACATTACACAAGAATCCCACACTTCGATCAAGATATAATAACACATCAATTAGCAATCATATACAATAGTTATGCTAAGACTCAATCCTATATGCAATGTGGTACCATGTCAGTGAAAAACCACCCTGGGGCGCTTAGGAGTACATAACAAGACACACCACACAATGGATTTGTCAGGTCACTCTCACTAAGTAAGATCATAGGGAGACCAGTCAGGGTCACGATGTTTTGCGAGAATGCTCCAATCTTATGGGATCAACATAGGCTTAAAGGAGCACTCAAACCCGGTGACCCCAAGGCCTACACTCCGAAGAGTCCATTAGGGCCTCTCCCTCCTGATTCAGGTCCAACCCCTAAAATAATTTTTTTTTACATACAGACACTGCTCATGAATTATACAATACCCACGACCTTACACTCGTGTTTTAAACACGTTCAACACAATTGCGCTACGATTTAACACTGGTTCCTAAATAGGAAGCCTACATTTTCTCTTTAACACTGCGCATCAACGCTTTTCTCAAGATAACGCTGGTCGGGTTATTGTACAATTCATAACTTACAACACAAATAATTTCACATCAAGTGTTAACTACACACTTATCCACAACTATAACTCATTCACAATTTCACATCTCATAGTATCACAATTCACCATCACATGTTTACACGTATCTCACAAATTACACACATGTTGAACTTTACACTTATACTCAATCTCAATAACAATATTATAATCACAAAGCAACATGTTCTTCTACAATTCATCACATACTCACAATTTGAATCATCATTTCATATCCTCAATATAACAATTTATATAAAAGACTATCACAACATTAGGACTAAAACCCCTTAAATAATATTACACAATTATATCAAAATCATAGGTCGAAATATACAAATATCAAGAGCACAATTTATCAAGAAATTTTCATTAGGACATCAATATTTTATTTATAATCATAAAGGAAAAATTGCAATTTAATAAACATCTCAAAATAAAACCCCAATTTAATCTTCTAAGGATCCCTACACATGTTCTCACTAATCCCCAACTGTGAATAACTCATCCCTTACCTCTGAGCGGACTCACGTGTCTTCAGCCAGAGATAGTAACATATCTACCGGTTCCCTGAAATTCTTTCAATTATTCATCCGACTGCTCCGATAGAATTCCCAAACATCAGAGAGACGGAGAAGAGATTGAAACCTTCACTTGTACTGTCTTCATGCGATTCCTTTTTCTCCCTCCACAAATATTATCTCTCAAATCCCAACGGTGGAAGCATGCGGAATTGAATTTCGAACAACATATCCAAATTTCATGAAAATTCAACGGCTAACGAAACCAGGATCGTAGTTTTAATGAGACAGTTTTGGGTTTCTGCGGGAAATTAAAATGCTACAATGCGAAGGGTTTTCCTCTAAGATCAGATAAGATTTTGAAATTCCCAACGGTGCGAATGTTCGGAATTGGGTTGCGAACATGATACTAAAATTTCACGACGATCCAACGGTGCATGGGTTCGAGATCGTCGTTTTTCTGAGACAGGTTTGGTGGGCTGCGGGAAAAAGAAAGGGTTTTGAGAGGAGAAGGGGAAAAACGAAAATGAGGCCAAAAAGGAGGCAGCTGACTTAACATAACTATTTATACCTAGGGTACTCAGTCTATTATTTGCTCTATATTTATTTATTTATTTATTTTTTTACTAAAACCCTTTTTAAATTTATTTACGAAAAATTGGGATGTTACAATGTGTATACTTATGATTTGATGAATAAACTAATTTGATGATATTGTTTTGTAAATGAGTGAATGTGCTCATGATTGATATTGTGACTGAATAGATGACGTCCCCGATTGTATGCGAATATGCCATGGTATGTGTATGTGTTACGCACGAAAAATGTTAGGAGAACCTATCCTCGTGGGATAGTAATCTCCAAGGGAATTCAAAAATAAACCATATGCATATTGTCTATGAACCATGCATCATGTTGTGCATGTGTTTTGAAGTGAAGGACGTTTATGAACCTAATTGGGGAGGTCATGAATGAGTTGACATATGTCTCTGACGGTAGGGGTGCAACGGTTTGGAATCCATTTAAGTTCATGTTGATCACATGTGTGAGAGTGATAGTGCCAGATTTCCCATTGTGTGACAATTCATCAACTACATGGACCCCCAGGCTACATTCACAATATTTTCCAAAATGGTACCACATGCATATGAGTTTGTGGGTCTAATTTGCATCACATTTCGTGAGTGAATTTGTGTATGGAATGTTTGATTTGGATGAGACATGCTTGTTGTGGAATGCAATTGTTTATAAATGTATCTTATATCTTTATGACTTCCTTAATGTTTTAAATTTATTGTGAGATGTATCTCACTCCCCATCTATTTGTCTTGTTTTTGTTTGGACTGATAACCACACTTACAGGTGAGTCTCTGTAAGGTTATAATGATGATGCTACATGAGAGGTTAAGGTCTCCACTTTATATTACTATTAATTTTATGATTATGGATGCTTTGAAACAATATAAAATTGGGACACAGGTTTTATTCATTTATCTAAGGATTAAATTAATAAGTAATTTTTCACTATATTTTATTTAATATTGTTTGTATGGACTTTGGAGCGCCAAGGTTTGTTTAACATGGAGTTACATTATTTATTATTTTTTTTTCTTTTTTAAGTTTACAAACATTTGGCATGTAATACTCTTACCGCAAAATAAGTGCTTTTTTTTAAAAAAAATTCGATACACCCTTTTAATTAAATTTTGCTACAAACGTATTTAGAAAATATTACAATTGTTTGCATCTTATGATAGAAGGGTGTTACATTTGTTGGATCAAGTGGCCTCGGAATAATTAAGAAGGGGGGGGGGTTGAATTAATTATTAATGAGCCTTGACCAATTAAAAACTAATCCTTCTTAATGTTACTAGATTCAATTAGGCTTTTACTACAAAGTTAAGAGAGTAAAGAACTGAAATAGAAACTTAACCAAAAGTAAAAGCGATAATTAAAAGTACACAGTGGAAATTAAAGAGTGTAGGGAAGAAGAAGACAAACACAAGATTTATACTGGTTCGGCCACAAACCGTGCCTACATCTAGTCCCCAAGCAACCTGCGGTTCTTGAGATTTCTTTCAACCTTGTAAAATCCTTTACAAGCCAAAGATCCACAAGGGATGTACCCTCCCTTGTTCTCTTTGAATAACCAAGTGGATGTACCCTCCACTTGAACTGATCCACAAGAGATGTACCCTCTCTTGTTCTCAGTATAACAATCCCCAAGTAGATGTACCCTCTACTTGTACCACAAAGGATGTACCGTCCAATGTGTTGGGACAAAGAATTCTCAAGTGGTTAGTTCTTTGAATCTTTGTAAGGGGAAACAAAAGATATCTCAGGCGGTTAGTCCTTTGAAATCTTTTGCTTAAAGGGAAGGGAAGAATCAAAAGAATTCTCAGGCGGTTAGTCCTTTGAATCTTTTGTAAGGGAAAAGAGAGACACAAAAGAATTCAGGCGGTTAGTCCTTCTATTCTTTGGCAAAGGGAGAAGTGAATGAAAAAGATGAATAGCACAAGTTTTTGAACAAAGAACTTTTCTTGGAAGAGAAAGTGTTGAACAAAAACTTTTAGAAAGATGAAGAGAAATAAATCAGAAAGATCTGTTGAAAGTATTGAAAGAGATGAAAGAAGATATTGAAAGATAGATGATATTAGATCTTTTTTAAATTCATGCCATGGTCACATATTTATAATCTCTTGATGACTCAAGTCAAAGTTTGTGACTCCTGGCAATTTCATTAAAACTAGTCACTTAAAAAAGTTGTGAATTTTGAAAGAATCTTCAGAAACAAGTCACTTGAAGAATTATGACTTTTGGAAATGTATTTTTCGAAATCAGTCACTGGTAATCGATTACCATTAAGGTGTAATTGATTACACATCAACAGATGTGACTCTTCATTTTGAATTTTGAAAATTAAGACATTTAGAGGCTCTGATAATCGATTATAAGTGTTGTGTAATCGATTACACTAGTTTAAAATGATTTAAAACTGTTAAACACAAGTTGTAACTCTTGAAATTTGAAATCTTAACATTTTAAAAACACTAGTAATCAATTACTACCTTCTGGTAATCGATTACCAGAGAGTAAAACTCTTTGGTAATGATTTTGTGAAAACTTCTTGTGCTACTCAATGTTTTGGAAAACTGTTTTAGTACTTATCTTGATTGAGTCTTCCCTTGTTTCTTGAATCTTGAGTCTTGAATCTTGATCTTGATTATTCTTGAATCTTGATTCTTGAAACTTGATTCTTGAATCTTTGGATTTTGCTTGACTCTTGATTCTTTGGCATCATCAAAATAACCTTGGAAGACATTGCTTCCACAACATTTAATGGTATCCAAGCCTGGTTGAACCTTTTGACTTGTGACATGTGTCTTCCATGTTTTCCTATGTGTGCTTTAAGAAAGTGTTTGACATTGTTTGAAATACGTTGAGTGTTTTGGTCACTCATTATATCCTTGTTGCACTATTGTGAAATATTGAGACTAACCATCTAAATAATTTGTGTGATGCGAATGGGACATTATGGAAAGCAAAAATTGAGGTAATAAAATATAGTTGTCCTTGATCTCCTTTGTTATATGCTAATCTTAGGGATCAAAGTTTATTTTCTTATATGTGAAATTTTGATTTTGAAATACATATATATTGGTGGATTTTTAGTCTCCTCAAATATCATTATCAAATATTTGATTGACACACTACTAGAAATTATAGATTTAACATCACTAGGTTAACATCGGTTTTGAACAAAATCGATGTTAACAAAAATGCGGTGGCATTTTTGTAAATAAAATGAGTTATATTAACATCGGTTTTGTCAAAACCAATGTGAACGAGGTGATGTTAACATCGGTTTTATGAAAAATCAATGTTAACATTATTAGTTAACATCATTTTCTTGACAAAACCAATGTTAACATGACCTCGTTAACATTGGTTTTGTCAAAAAACCGATGTTGTGTTTTTACATAAATTAAAAACCCAAAACCCTTTTCTGCCCGCCCTCAGTCTCGCAAACCCATCCTTAGGCCGTCGTCACACTCTGGTTGTGTCTGCCATCACGCTCACCACCGTGTCTTGGTAAGTTGTGTTGCTTCAAAAAAATTCATCTCGTCACTACCATTGTCTCTGAATGACGTTCGTTGCTTTCCTTGCAGCCATTCCATTGGCACCAAAGCATATTTTGCATAGTGGTTATTAGCTTTGTTTTTTGGGCACTCTTTGCTCTTCTTTGTACTCGCAATCACAAGGTAAGAGTTTGTTGTGCTTGTCATTATGTCTAGGTTTGGAACAAGTTTTTTATCTCCTTAAACTGAGCTTTTAAATTCCTAATTCTAATAATCGATTGAGAACTTATATTATGGAAAATTGCTACAAAGTAAATCCCATGTTGCTAGTCATATTGGTCTAGTGGATTTGCTGGTCATAACCATTTAAAAAGCCTTTTCTTTAGAGGAATTTAACTTTTATTGTTAGCATTTAGTTTGTTGGAGACCTCCTATTTAGGGTTAAGTGGCTATAATTATGGATGAAAGTGTTTGTGGTGATCTTAAAAGAGTTTGATTTGGTTGTCTTATTCGTGATTCTTTGGGTAATTGGCCTCATGGATTTGTTGGTCATATTCAAGTAGATGAGGTAGTTCAAGCTAAACTAATGGTTATTTTCATAGGTCTTTAGCTAGTGTGGGGCTATAGCTTCCCTTAATTGGTCACAACTAGCATGTGATCTATTTAGGAAAGTTGTACTTTCACTGTTATAATACATTCTGCTTGGTGGCATTCTATGTTATTATTATCTATCATATGATATGTTTGAAAACTCCAAACTAGTTCAAGGTCACTGTTGGTCTGATTCATTTTTATAAGCACTAGTATTGTGTTAAAAGAATAATAATTATAGATAGACAAAGCAGTCCTACCTCTTTGCGATGGTGTTTTTGTGGAAGCAATGTCTTCCAAGGTTATTTTGATGATGCCAAAAGAATCAAGAGTTAAGCAAATTTCAAGAAGCAAAGATTCAAGAATCAAGTTTCAAGATTCAAGAATAATCAAGATCAAGATTCAAGACTCAAGATTCAAGAATCAAGAGAAGACTCAATTAAGATAAGTACTAAAAAGTTTTTCAAAACATTGAGTAACACAAGAAATTTTCACAAAATCATTACCAAAGAGTTTTACTCTCTAGTAATCGATTACCAGAAGTTAGTAATCGATTACCAGTGTTTTAAAACGTTAAGATTTAAAATTTCAAGAGTTACAACTTGTGTTTAACAGTTTTAAATCATTTTAAACTAGTGTAATCGATTACACAATACTTGTAATCGATTACCAGAGCTTCTAAACGTTTTAATTTTCAAAATTCAAAATGAAGAGTCACATCTGTTGATGTGTAATCGATTACACCTTAATGGCAATCGATTACCAGTGACTGATTTCAAAAAATACATTTCCAAAAGTCACAATTCTTCAAGTGACTTGTTTCTAAAGATTCTTTCAAAAGTCACAACTTTTTCAAGTGACTAGTTTTAATGAAATAGGCAAGAGTCGCAAACTTTGACTTGAGTCATCAAGAGATTATAAATATGTGACCATGGCATGAATTTAAAATGATCTATCATCTTTCTTTCAATTATCTATCTTTCAATCTTCTTTCAACATTGTTCAATCAATCTTTTCAACTCTTTCTACAGAATTTTTTGATTCATTTTCTCTTCATCTTTCTAAAAGTTTTTGTTCAATACTTTCTCTTTCAAGAAAAGTACTTTGATAAAAAACTTGTGCTATTCATCTTTTTCATTCTCTTCTCCCTTTGCCAAAAGAACGAAGGACTAACCGCCTGAATTCTTTTGTCTCTCTCTTCTCCCTTACAAAAGATTCAAAGGACTAACCGCCTGAGAATTCTTTTGATTCTTCCCTTCCCCTTAAGCAAAAGATTTCAAAGAACTAACCGCTTGAGATATCTTTTATTTCCCCTTACAAAGATTCAAAGGACTAACCGTCTGATAATTCTTTGTCCCAACACATTGGAGGGTACATCCTTTGTGGTACAAGTAGAGGGTACATCTACTTGGAGATTGTTATACTGAGAACAAGAGAGGGTACATCTCTTGTGGATCAGTTCAAGTGGAGGGTAAATCCACTTGGTTTTTCAAAGAGAACAAGGGAGGATACATCCCTGGTGGATCTTTGGCTTGTAAAGGATTTTACAAGGTCGAAAGAAATCTCAAGAACCGCAGGTTACTTGGGGACTGGATGTAGGCACAGTTTGTGGCCAAACCAGTATAAATCTTGTGTTTGTCTTCTTCTTCCTTACACTCTTTAATTTCTGATGTGTACTTTTAATTATCGCTTTTACTTTTGGTTAAGTTTCTATTTATGTTCTTTACTTTCTTAACTTAGTAGTAAAAGCGTAATTGAATCTAGTAACATTAAGAATGATAGATTTTTAATTAGTCAAGACACGTTCATAATTAATTCAACCCCCCCTTCTTAATTATTCTGAGGCCACTTAATCCAACAGTTTCACTGTTTCCCCTTTAATTCCAATCACCCAGAGAGTTTGTTATGCTATAATAAGGGTTTACACAGTTCTGTTACTCTTGTTAATCTTTCACCATGTCATCCTTAATCCCAAGCTAAAGAACAAGATCACCAAGATTGCCCTATTCTTCGAAGGCTGCTTAAGGTCTTACTATTCATACTACTATCAATGCTTCATTCCTTTACCAAAAATTGCAATATCTTTTTTAATGACTCTCAATCATGATTTATTTTATGTTTTTACACAAAATTCAATCAATAATATATTAGAGACTATGTTGCATAACTTAATTGTATATTTAACTTTGTATGTCTAGACTCTTGACACTGTTGCCCATTTCTTTAGTTATTTATGACTTCAAATTTGACAAAGATGCAGTCACCACAGCAGTTACTAGTATGCATATTACCACATTATTTAATTATTTTCTCTTAACCTATATCATATGTACTATATGCTTCCATTTAAACAAATGCCTTCACAGTTGATGTGATTCAAGTTGTTATTCTGGCTAATGGCTCAAAAGGTGAGGCCATAGTCGTAGATTAAGGAAGGCTCAAGAGCGGTTCTGGATAGCCAAGGGAACCAGTCCATGGATGATGATGATGGGGTTGTGCCAATATGCTAAGGTTTGAAGTGGTCATTATGCTTTATAAGGGTATAATAAAGATATAGTAATAGATAGAGATAAGGAGGTGGGGAGTGTGGACATTGAGATATGAGAATCAGTGCATCAATGATAAATGTGGTCGGTATGTGGCTATTTATTTTGGTTTTTCAGACCAATTGCACTACCTTCCCTTTCTTCCTTTTCTTTTTTTAAGATGATGAAATTTGGCTGGATGTTGAGATTGAGAGTGACACAACTAATAATTTCTTGCGTGGAATTTTGGCATATTATAGTAAGGAAGGTTCACGGGTTTGGCCATAATGCTTCTGTGTGGCATTCTAGATTTGGCCATTTATATGACAAAATTCATAAACTTCTCAGTCATAAAATTCCCTTTCATTTGTCTCATGATTTTTCTACTTCAAACTGTAATACATGTATTTTGGCAAAGTTTAGGAAATTATCTTTCATTGCTTCTAATAATGTGTCTGCTTCACCTTTTGATCTT
Source organism: Glycine soja (assembly GCF_004193775.1). Classification (NCBI taxonomy): domain Eukaryota; kingdom Viridiplantae; phylum Streptophyta; class Magnoliopsida; order Fabales; family Fabaceae; genus Glycine; species Glycine soja. The sequence goes on along the minus strand of NC_041007.1, from coordinate 37,512,960 downwards.
ATACATCGTGACATTTGGGGTCCTTATAAAAATCCTACCTATGATGGGAAGATATTTTTTCTCACTATGGTTGATGATTGCAGTAGATTTACATGGATTGTGTTGCTTCATCACAAATCTGAAGCATCTAATGCAATTAAGAAGTTTTTTTAGCTAGTAAAAACACAGTTCAACACCACCATCAAAGGTATTTGATCAGATAATGCAAAAGAGTTGGCTCTTACTGAAATTTTAGCATCCTAGGGTGCTTTCCATCAATTTTTTTATGTTGAAAGGCCTGAACAAAATTTGGTGGTGGAAAGGAAACACCAACATTTTTTGAATGCAGCAAAAGCCTTGTTTTTCCAATCCAAGTTTCCAATAATTTTCTGTGGAGAATGTGTAACTGTTGCAGCATTTGTTATCAACATGATTCCTTCTCCTTTATTACATGATAAGTCTCCTTATCAAGTCCTTTTTTGTTCTTCACCTGATTATGGCTCTGTAAGGTCTTTTGGTTGCTTAGCCTTTGCATAACATTAGTTTCTGCCAATGAAAGGGCAATTCCCTTAGTTTTCATGGGTTATCCCAAAGGTTACAAGGGCTAGAAACTGTATAATCTTGCAACTAAGTAGTTTTTCTTTATCTCAAGAGATGTTGTCTTTCATGAGACTACCTTTCCTTTTCATACATTGAATATTGATCAAGCACTGTTAGACTTTATTACCAGAATAATAGGGGCTGATATGATTAGGGATTAGGCATACCTGGAGTCTAGAACTTTGTTGGCTTTTATTGTCCTCTGTTCATAAAGTAGGCTGATATGATGTGATCATCTTCTTTGTGATAGGGTCTTTATCTTCTTGTAGAATAATAGGGGTCATAGTTGAGTTATTTCTTATTTGGTAGAGATGCAATTGTGTTGGGAATTGTTCATGGCTTTATATGTGACTAGGATCTGATAGGGAAATTGGACCTCAATTGACCTGGGCCGAGCCAGGTCCAAAACATATATATGGTTGTGACTTATCAACATTGATTCTTGTGACTCTAGTGTTGTTAAATAGCGGCCATGGTGCCGCCGTGGTGGAATGGCGTGGCGGATTTTTTGCTAATCACCATAGTCTTTTGAAGGGAGGCCTGCCATGGCAGTTCCATAAGGTGCAATCGGGTGTTCATAAGGTGGAATTTTGGCATTCTGCCATGTTCTGCCATCCTTTATTGTTAACACTGCATGACTCACTGTTATGGATTCCCCATAAGTAAAATAATATCAATGAGATTAATAGACACTTCTAGTTTTATTGAATAGTATAGTCACACATGATTGCTGATATTACTTTGAGTTTGAAGAGTGATTGCTCCAATGCCCTGGTAAATGTAAGGGGTAAATTATTGTGCTTGCTTTTATCATGGTCTTTTGCAGTTTGCTTATAAATTCATTATACACTTGGTGGATTATCTCACTTTACTCTTTGAAAAGACAAAATTTTGGATGCACTTGTGGACTTTCTGTATCAGTTATTGATTAGGAAATGATGACATTTATGCAAATGAGATGATAATATACATACAAAGTGGTTAAAGAAATACCAATAGGTATCAAAGTAGTGATAAAGCTAAAACTAACATGACACTGACACAACTCTGGCAATTTCTGGAACTATTTTAATTTCTTCTTATTGCATAAGCTGGATTTGTTTCACTTCAAATTGCTCTTCTGACTTCTCAGCACTTTTTAAACTATCATAAATAAAACATTAAATGAAAAACATGCTTGAAGCAATTGAGTGCAAATGATATATTAGTATATTGCTATCAACTTATTTTATTTGTCAATCCCTTCAAAAGTCATTCTTAAATATTTTTACAAAGCACATCATATCAACTTCATTTGTTTCATAACAAATTTCTTCAATCATATATGCAGAAATTTCTTCAATTTTGGCTTATTAGCTGTCACAAACTAGTTGGCCTCTTCATAAGGTACTCACCTACACAAGTTTTGGCATGTTAAATTATTTGGTTTGTGCATACTGTTATTTCATTTATTAAGTGGATGTTCATATTTAATTTATTTTTCCTTTGTGTTTATAGCAACCTAACTTTAACTAGAATTCCACACCAGTGGTGGATGACTTACTAATTAGTGCCAATATATTAGTGAAATCAAATTTGCAAAGTGTACCTTATGTTAATTTGTTTAGAGTTGTAAAAAATGAATAGTTTTTAACTTGAGTTATTCCTATTTTAAATTTTGAAATGTGCTTGCATGATTCTTTTTGTATGAGGATTATCTTTTTTTATATATATATAAATTTTGGAAAGGTGAACAATAGTTAGTATAATGTTGGTTGATGTCAGAACAATATAAAGGCAATGTAGTTATTTAAGGGTACTTGTTAGTATTTTAGGGGAATATGAAAATGGTTAGTTGTTGGATGGTGATTGACTTAAAATTCAGGAAAGGTGTTTTTAGTATATTGATTTCTCTCAAAGCTCAATACAATATGCCCAACATTGCCTATTTATAGGCTTGCAAGGTAGGTGGCATGAAGTTTTTAGAGAGACATTTTTCTAGATATGAATAAATTATGTAATATTTTCTATTTTTTATTTCAATGTCATTGTATTTAATTATCTATTATCATGTAAAAATATATTTTTATTGTCACGTATTTCCTTTTAATGTTATGTAATTTTTATTATTTTTTAATTGATGTTTAACATTTTCTTTAATCATTCACATTTATTATTTTTATATATAAAAACTTAAAAAAAAAAATAAATTATTTTATTTAAAAAATAATTAAGTTACAATAAAAATATATAAATATGTAAATTTTTTAAAATTTCTTATTATTTTTTAATATTAAAAAAATTATTTATGAATTTCTTAAGAGTCATATAATACCTTGAGAATCATAAAAATATATTAATAAAATCATAAAAAGATAACTAGGAAACTCATTTCTTAAAGATGCCTATATTACATACGGACGGTCTTTATAGGCCCTGATGTGGTGGTTGGGGTGGGGCAAAGTGTTGGTGGCTGGGCCATTAACATCATTATTCATTTCTCAATATCTTATCATTCTATGCATCCCTTACTTTGGTTTTATTACCCCCATGTAGCTTCCATCCCTTACTTTGGTTTCATTAAAGAAATTTGGGAGCTTAACTATGTCAAATTTGCTGTCTGTGTTTTTAAATGTAAATGGGTTGACAACAATACCGATGTGTGGACTGATGATGTAGGATTTACATTGGTAGATCTAAAGAAATTCGTTTACCAGAATGACCCTTTCATCATGGCAAAACAAGCTAAACAAGTATTTTATGTTCAAGACTCTTGTGATGAAAGGTGATCAGTGGTTCTACACGGGAAAACAATTGGTGTTAATGTTGAAGATGATGATTCATACATTGATACTTATGTTAGTGCTTTGTCCACACAAATGTCGCCTAACTTCGTCGGAGAAGAAGCTGACGATGTTCATGCTAATCGTAATGATCATGATGAAAGAGAATTAATTAAATCGTCTAATGTAATTTTCTTATTATGTACTTCATTTAAGTCCATTCATTTACATAATTTATTTAATTTTGTGATAATGTTAATTAAATAATGTTTTTTTCTTTACAGGAAAATGGTTACCCCAACCAGTCCTCCTCCTCCTCCTATATCTGATGACATTGACCATCCCACAACTTTTTCTGAAGCCATTGCAGGTTATGTGGGATGCTCCGTGTTTGGGATGTTTAATGACAACTTCCCCTTGTACGTAAAACATGAAGATCTATCTGAAATAGCATACAGTGGTCAATGTCTTAGCATCTCTTTTATACAGTTGTGGATTCTATAAGTCAGTTTACATTATTGTTTATTACCTAACTTATTGTTTTAAATTCATACATAATTTACTTTATGTTAACAACAATAGGCATATGAATGAGACAAGTATACGAGCGGGGAATGTCGATGTGTATGGATTCCTCGAGTCACAGTCCATACAGAGTTATGGGCAATCACAATTTGAATTTGAAAGTTATATTAAGAATTGGATGCAAAAATCAAAAAGGGTTGTTTACCTAGGAGCCTACTTGAATGAGTAAGTTAAACTGAACAAATGAATTTAAATAATGTATTATAGTATAATAACCTATATTGGTCTGCACTGCAGTGCACATTGGCAAATGGTCATCATTTTGCCTAAGGAAAATGTTGTCATCTGGTTTTGTTCGTTGCATATTGGCCAGACAACTACCTCAAAGGAATAATTAAGAGGTTAGTGTTGTTTTTAAATACATTTGCATTAGCATTAGTCGGGAACATCAATATTTTAATTGTACAATAAGCATCCATGTTTGTATTCAATAATGCTTTGAAAAGACTTGATGATACTCCACAAAGTAAATCCAAGACTGCTACTAGGTGGATTGTTGTTTAAGTCATTTAAACAATGCTTCTAGTTATATTTTAGTATTGTGTAGACTAATTTGTACTTAACGTTGAATATCTAAATTTCACAATGTATTTAGTGTAATAGACAAAAAGGAAGCATTGAGTGTGAGTATTGCATCATGCACTACATGTCAACTATAATTTTAGGAAGTTTCAAGAATAATTGGGAAACTATAATTGTTTAATTCAAATAAATTTCATTTTTTTTATGATTGGTATTATATTATTAACTTATGTTTTATTATATAATGTAGTATTTCAATGATGCTAGACCATTGGAATCAGAGAGATTGAAGGCGTTTCACATCTAGTGGGCAAAACATTATTTGAAAGTTAAAAATGAAACCTAGGATGTTTAGGCAATTTTCTAATTGTAGTTAAGTTACTTTATGTTTTTTACAATTCATATCTCCTTAACATTAAGTATTCTTTTAATTCATAGTAAATAATAAATTTATGATGGAATTTTTGGAAAAAACTATTTCAAAATAGAATGAAAATTATATGATGTGGTTTTCCTTTTAAAATTTATAGGTTAATTTTGGGGTTATTAAAAAAATTGATAGAATATTAAAAAAATCCAAAAAAACAACATCGATTTTAATAAAAAAGTGATGATGTATGTTATATTAACATCGGTTCTTTAAAAAACCAATGTCAATCTTCATAAACAACATCGGTTTCTAAGAAAAACCGATGTTCCTGGACCGATGTTGTTTTATGACCAACAACATCGGTTTTTAAAAATCGATGTTAATATAGACATACAACATCGGTTTTTACAGTCTGTATATATCAACATCAGTTTTTAACAAAACCGATGCTAATATAGCATACAACATCAATTTTTACAGTCTGCATATATCAACATCGGTTTTTAACAAAATCGATGTTGATATGAAGATATATTACTTTTTTTATAATTCTTATTATATAACATCAGTTATTTCAATAACCGATGTTGTAATTTTATATTAATATCGGTTTTTGAAAATCGATGTTAACGGTATTACTTTCAACGTTGGTACTTTCATCATCGGTTAATAACCGATGTGGAAAGTCCTTAATAACCAATGTTGAAACCCTATTTTTTAGTAGTGACATGTCATCACTTAACTAATGACTACAATTTAAAAAACAATGTCAAATATCAGGGAACAAAAATGAAGAAAAATTTATTATGGATCAATAACAATATTTGGGTATATATTTATCTATCTATCTATATAAATGATAGTTGTTGTGGTGTTTTTATTGCCATTGATAAAAAAATTATTGTCTCCACTAAACAAATTTTTTGGATCTGTACAAGCCCATAAATATGCAATTAGTACCATATTAGAACCAATATTTCCCGAGACAAGCTTGTAATCCATCAACTATTATCATCTTTGAGAGCTCCTCCAAACACAGGGGCAGAACTAGGATATTTTCTTAAGGGGGCCAAAATAGAAAATAATACACTTTAAAACTATGTTCCCCAACCATTGTCCTACAACTCTATTTAAGACATCACTAATAGAATCAAAGTAATGATCACCTTTCATAAGTGTTGTCCTTGAAAATCCTGGTATTTATTAGGGATCAAAAAATATTTTAACCAGACTTAAAATATATTATTATCCTACTTGGTTTATGCACTAACATCCACTTAGGCATATAAACCATTTGAATTCAAATATAAACAATTTTTTTTTTTAGTGTGTTAGTCGTCTTATACGACTAACTTTTGTATAGAAAACTTTTGCAAAATATGTATAGTTTTCCCCAATTTATAGTTCTTTTGTAGGAATTGTAAATAAACTTTGTTGTGTTTTGATCTCTGTCATTAGGGTCTCTTTTATTGGAATTAATGTTAAAATCTGTACAATTTCAGGTAAAAAGGAGCCAATTTCTTGAAGTGCCAAAGTGGTTGTCGCGCTAAGCGAACTCAGTGGGCTTAGCGTGTATCCATCGCTAAGTGCAGCTTCAGCATGCTTAGCGTGAAGAAGGAATCTGGAAGAGCACCTGAATCGAAGCAGAGCACTAAGCGTGAGATCATCTCGCTAAGCGAGTCGTCCATCTCTTGCCAGGCTCAACGCAACATGGGCGCCATGCCTAAATCCACTTACTCGCTCTAAGTGCGATAGTGGCACTAAGCCCAACGGTGCGATTTTAGAGCCTATTTAAAGCCTGAATTGTCAGAATTAGGGTATGATGAAGAAGAAGAACAAAATTTATTACACTTTTACACATACAACATTTTGCACACACTTAGAGGAGGAAGCAACAGGAAGGAGCCATTTGAGAGTGATTCAAGAGTGTTTGAGTGATTATAAGGTGTCAAGAAGAGGAGGAGGGATCCCCCTTCCTGTGTAAGCAGCAATTGCTCTTCATTTTTTGTCTAATTTATAATTTAGGTCTCCTTGTTATGGCTTGCTAAAACCCTAGTTGGGGATTTCTAATGAACAGTTGATTTAAACACTTTTCATATCTAATTGTGTTATATGTGTTCATTTCTAACTGCATTGCTAGGGATAGATTGCAGGTTTTTAGTTTTTAATTATGATGTGATTATAATGCTATTTAAATTAAGCCTAGTCGAACAAGAGGGATCTGAGGACAAAGCTTGGTTTAAATTAGTCTAAACTTACGAGGGATTGAGGTTTAGTACTTTAGTCTTCAGTATAGAACACAAGAACATTCTTAATTAGAGAAATATCTTTATATGCATCAACTCATTTATTAGCAAGACCCAACGCTTTTAAACCACTGTTATCACTTTTAATTGCTTACATTTACTGTTTTTCTAATTAGGATATATCGTACTTTTACTTCAATTCACAATTATTATTTTCTGTCAACAAAATGCCTGATTATTGAACAAAGCTTTGCCAAATAAACAAGTTCCATGTGTTCGATACTCGGATCATTTCATTTTAATTAAATACTTGACGACCCGGTGCACTTTTCGGTAAACCACTTTTGCGTTAAATAGTATTACAAATTTTTGAAAAAGGAACTGTGGAAGAGGGTCAACAAAGTATTTTTTGCACCGTTGCCGGGGAACTTATTTTCATTTGGAAAGTTTAGTTCAATTTTTAGGCATTGTTTCAATTTTTTTGTATGATTCATTGATTGTTTTTGTGAATATTTAGTTATTGCAAATTTTTTTGTTCTTTGGAATTGGATAATTGTTGTTCTGCTTGTTTTGTATGCAAAGAAGAGCTGTTGTAGCTGCTTTGATTCCTATAGACTTGGAAATTAATGCTACTTGTAGGAAAAGAAAAGCAGAAAGAAAGCAGGACATTGAGGTAGCAAAAACTCTAGAAGAACCTCTATCTTCTGAGGCATCTTCTAGTTTTCCAACTCAAGGGCAATCTCATACAATTTTAGCTGAAGCAAATATCATGGCTGAGGAGCCAAGAAGAGTTACTCTAGAAGACTACTCAAGCTCAAGTGTGTCGTAATTCTTTACTAGTATTGCACGGCCGAAAGTTCAAGCACAAAATATCACTTATCCACACTCATTAATCCAGTTGATACAGAACAATTTGTTTCATGGTCTGCCCAACGAGGACCCGTACGCACATCTAGCCACTTATATTGAAATTTGCAACACTGTTAGATTGGCTGGTGTGCCTGAGGACACAGTTAGATTGAGCTTCTTCTCGTTCTCTTTGTCTGGAGAGGCTAAAAGGAGGCTTCATTTGTTCAAAGGTAATAGTCTCAAGACTTGGGATGAAGTAGTTGATAAATTCTTAAAGAAGTACTTCCCAGAGTCTAAGACAGCTGAAAGGAAAGCTGCCATTTCATCCTTCCACCAATTTCCAAATGAATCTTTGAGTGAGGCATTAGAAAGATTTAAAGGCTTATTGAGAAAGACACCCACTCATGGATTTTCAGAACCGATACAACTCAACATTTTTATTGATGGGTTGAGACCATAGTCTAAGCAGGTTCTTGATGCTTCTGTAGAGGGAAAGATCAAATTGAAGACCGCGGAAGAAGCGATGGAATTAATAGAGAACATGGATGCTAGTGACCATGCAATTCTGAGTGATAGAGCCCACATTCCTACCAAAAGAAGCCTGCTAGAGCTTTGATCACAAGATGCATTGTTGGCACAAAACAAGTTGTTGTCCAAGCAATGGAAGCATTGACAGAAACACTAAGTAAGCTGCCAACTCAATTAAATTTTGTATAACCTTCACCCTCTGCTGTTTTGTAGGTTGCAGGTTGTGTCATATGTGGTAGAGCACATGAGTCCGACTGCTGTATTCCCCAAGAAGAAACACCACATGAAGTTAACTGCATGGAGAACCAGCCAAGACAAAATTTCAATGCAGGTGGATATTCTGGATTTCAGCATGGCGAACCAACCATATAATTAGCAACAGGGACAGTGGAGGAATCACCCTGGAAACCAGTTCAACAAAAGACCAGGGTGGTCCATCTAACAAGCCACAACAACAAGGGCCTAGTCTCTATGATCGAACAATGAAGCTGGAAAAGAATCTTGCTCAATTCATGCAAGTATCTATGTCAAACCCTAAGAGCACAGAGTCCACCATCAAGAATCTGGAAGTCCTGGTGGGACAGTTGGAAAAACAATTGGTAGACCATCTGTCTAGTAGCTTTGGAGCTAATACTGAGAAAAATCCAAAGGAGGAATGTAAAGCTGTCATGACTAGAAGCAGATTGGTGGCCATGAAAGAAAGTGAGAATGGAATAGGTGCAGATAAACAACAGCTGGTGTCTAACCTAGCACTTGAGCCTGTGGTAGAATTTTTGAGTGAGTTTGAGGAAGAATTGGAGGTAGAGGACGAGAAGAAGAAGGAGACAACAATAAATTTGAGTGAACAAGAAATAAGTGAGGAGAAAAATGAAGAAAAAGAAAAAGAAAAGGAAGAAGAAAAAGAAGAAAAAAAAATGAGAAAATAGGAAAAGAAAAAGAGAAGGTAGAAGAGAGAAAGAAAAGCAAGAGTGAGATTTCATGGGAGAAGAAGAGAGAAACCACTCCAACTGAAGGCAAGGAAGTACCATATCCTTTGGTACCTTCCAAGAAGGATAAGGAGAGACATCTAGCCAGATTTCTTGACATCTTCAAGAAGCTAGAGATCACAATGCCTTTTGGAGAGGCTCTCAAACAAATGCCACTCTATGCTAAGTTTCTGAAAGACATGCTAACTAGGAAGAACAGGTATATCCACAGTGACACCATAGTCATGGAGGGAAACTGCAGTGTTGTTATTCAACGTATCCTACCACGGAAGCATTTAGATCCAGGAAGTGTCACAATACCGTGTTCTATTGGTGAGGTTGCAATAGGCAAGGCTCTCATTGATTTGGGAGCCAACATTAATCTGATGCTGCTTAATGTGCCAGAAACTTGGAGAGTTGGAGATAATGCCTACTCAGATGACCTTACAATTAGGTGATCACTCCGTCACCAGACCTTATGGAGTGATCAAAGATGTGCTGGTCTGGGTCAAGCATCTCATCTTTCTTGCTGATTTTGTTGTAATGGACATTGAGGAAGATGCAGATATTCCTGTCATTTTGGGACGTCCATTTATGTCCACTACAAGCTGTGTGGTGGACATGGGGAAGAAAAAGTTGGAAATGAATCTTGAAAATCAACAAATTAGCTTTGATCTATGATGTGTCATTATTTTCTCCTATTTCTTAACCCTTTTTGTCACCATTTTAATTACTGATTAGCCTTAATTGTCAAATTGATTATGCAGTTTTATCATTTGGGCCAACTTGACTAATTTTGTGTTTTTAATTTAATTTTAGGAGAATTATAAGCAATTGGGCTTGAATTCGAAATTAGGCTTGGACTTGAAGAAAGTAAACAATTTTATTTTATCAAATCTTATCTTATCCATATTTTATTTCATCTAGATTTTATTTTGTCCAAATTTTATTTTATCCAATCTTATCTTATCTTGTCCAGATTTTATTTTATTTCGTTTATAAGCTTGGACTTAAAACAAATTTGTAAGGTTTGGGGCTGAGAACCTATAAAACAACACCAAGGTTTTAGTTTTGGGAGTTTTTTTTGGGAGAGGAGAATAATTCTAAGGTTTTAGAATTCCAGTTGTTACTGTTCATGCTCACTGTTCACGTAGAATAAAATTCGTTTTCTGCAATTTTGTTTCTGCTTCAATCTACAATTTCGTTTTCTGCTAATTAATGGAAGGCTAAGTCTCCAATGTTGTTTTCTCTTGAGGATCAAGCACAACTCTCTTTGAGGTTTTGTTATTACTATTTGTCGCAACCTACCCTTCGGCGTGAGGGCGACGCGTGACTCACGGGATGCGTGTTCCACGAAAGGAATACGCGCGGAGTCGCCACCAACGTTTATTTGAGGAAAACGTCGGAAAAAACCGGAAAAGACGTGATCTACGAATTTTTTAAGTGAAAGGTTCGGGAGTTGTATTTACGCACGGGGAAGGTATTAGCACCCCACACGTCCGTCCCAAAGGACGGCAACCTTTAATTGAATGTGCAAACGTGACTTTGATTTTTACGTTCCCTTTTATGTCCTTATATCCTTTTTTATATTTTTCCTTTTTTGTGGTCGACAAGGGTGTTTCCCTTTGCTCCTACGTATTCCTCAATTTTGAGATGAGAAAATCAGACCTACGTAGTTCTTTCTTATCAAGTGATTCTTTTTTACTTAAGTGGTGATCATTTTAAGGCGTTGGACTTTAAAAATGATCCATTTTACTTACTGAGAAATTGAAATGACAAACTTCAAAAACCTTTTTTTTTATGGACGAGCTTGACTAGGCGAGTTGATTTTAGCCTTAGTTTCACTTTAGTTATTAATCAATTCGATTAAGAATGAGAAATCCCAAAGAGAAAATGTCCGATTGATTTTCCGCTTTATTTTACTAAAAGATGTTTTTTTTTTTTATTATATTATTTTTTACCTCTTTTTGATTTCCAACGTGGTTACGGCACGACCGAACAGTCGGAATTCATTTTAACCGAAGTTAATGGATAATACAATTCAAATGTTCGGTGGAAATTGATTTCATTTTTAAGTTAAGCGAGAAATGACTTAAGTAAAATGGCTTAAGCACGTCAACAGGGGGTATAAAAAGTAAACAAAACGAGAATAAAAATGCACGAAACACAATGTGGACCACCATGGGTGCATAGAATGAATCGAAAAGCTTGGTTCGAGGTACTTACCCGTTGAAGATCGAAGAACGATGAAGAACGAATGAAGAACGTCGAAGAACGGTTGAAACCTTTGCGAGGAAAACGTTACGGAAACGTTTCGGAAGCGCCTCGACTTAGATTTTCTTCACGGAAACAATTTTTCCAAGCAAATTCGAAAGAGAGAAAAGTGCCTAAGGGGCTGAACCCTTTTCTTCTTCACTTCCTCCCCTATTTATAGCAAAATAGGGGAGGTGGTTGCCGCCCAGCTCGCCCAGGCGAGCCAGGTTGCTTCCTCCAGAAGCAACAGCCTTCTAGAGGAATATTCTGGAGGGCCCAAGTGGGCCTGGGTGCTATTTGCACCCCCATTTTTACTAAGTACACCCCCCTCTGCTGTTTTTTGGTGATTCTTTTTTCGTAAAGTTACGGAAACTTACGAATTTCGTAACGATACTTGTTTTCTTTCCGTAATGTTACGGAACCTTGCGGATTACATAATCATCCCCCTTTTGACTTACGGAATGTTACGGAACCTCACTTAATTATGCAACGATGCTTCCATTTGATTTCCGGTGTGTCACGGAAACTTACGGATTGTGCATCAATATTTTTTTGTTTTTTTCGGCATGTCCTGGAATTTCACAAATTGCCTAATGATGGATGCCAAGCACCTCACAAGGACCAAAGAAAGGTCGCATGTCATCAAGCAAAGGTCCCCGGACGAAATTAGGGTATGACAGTTGCCCCTCTTTACTTGTCTTTTATTGGAGATAAAAGGAAAGTAAAGATAAGACACTAATTTCGTTCCTCTCGATTTGACGAGAGTCGCGGGTGACCATAAAATCTCCACATGCAAATGACTTGTTGTTCCCAGAATTTCACAAATTGCCTAATGATGGGTGCCAAGCACCTCACAAGGACCAAAGAAAGGTCGCATGTCATCAAGCAAAGGTCCCCGGACGAAAATTAGGGTATGACACTAATTTCGCTCCTCTCGGTTGACGAGAGTCGTGGGTGACCATGACTTGTCCGCATGTAAATGACTTGTTGTTCCCGGAGGAACAAAAGGTGCAGAAGACTATGTCAGCCTCTGCATGCTATCAAGCGTTCTGTCTTACAGATAGCAAAAGAATGTTTATACGGATAACCACTCGGGTATTTCCGCGTATCATCGGGCCCGCCGCCTCTGGATGACACAAGGGTGCGGATAACCGTAAGGTATCTCCGCGTATCATCGGGCCCGCCGCCTCTGGATGATACAAGGGTGCAGAATGACCAAATTTGGTCTCTGCTTGTCATCGGGCCCGCCGCCTCTGGATGATACAAGGGTGCAGAATGACCAAATTTTGTCTCTGCTTGTCATCGGGCCCGCCGCCTCTGGATGACAAAAGGGTGCGGATAACCGTAAGGTATCTCCGCGTATCATCGGGCCCGCCGCCTCTGGATGATACAAGGGTGCAGAATGACCAAATTTTGTCTCTGCTTGTCATCGGGCCCGCCGCCTCTGGATGACAAAAGGGTGCGGATAACCGTAAGGTATCTCCGCGTATCATCGGGCCCGCCGCCTCTGGATGATACAAGGGTGCAGAATGACCAAATTTTGTCTCTGCTTGTCATCGGGCCCGCCGCCTCTGGATGACAAAAGGGTGCGGATAACCTTAAGGTATCTCCGCGTATCATCGGGCCCGCCGCCTCTGGATGATACAAGGGTGCCTGTCACATGACCTGAGGGTCAGTATGACAAAGATTATGGGGCGACCGACAAAAGCAAGGCTCTTGCTCCTACGTATCCTCCAATGAGGAACTCAGACCTACGTAGTTCTAGATAACTTGTGAGACTTGAAAGGTCTCCATCGGAAAGTGCTGACATCTCCGGAAAGGGCACAGATGACCACATTGGCCTCTGCTCGTCAATCACACGTGGGGTCACTGAATGACGGGGTGCGGATAACCGTAAGGTGTCTCCGCGGGCTACCAGCTCTTGGGTCATAGCAACAAAAGGCGGTGTGGTCGACAAAAGCGAGGCTCTTGCTCCTACGTATCCTCCAATGAGGAACTCAGACCTACGTAGTTCTGGATAACTTGTGAGACTTGAAAAAGTCTCGGTGTTTTCTTCACTAAAATGCAAACATGCTTTAGTAAAGAGATAAATATTCCAACTGATTAGAGCAGCATACGCTTTTTTTTTGAGTGAAAAACAATGCGTTTACCGGGGAAGGAGAGTCTGCTGATGAAATCCCCCATAACCTTAACTGAGATTTTGGATGTTAGCATTTCGTTTCTAAATGACCATTTAGAGGAAACACTGGGTTCGACAAAAATAGAAGAAATCCACTCAAAGTGTATCAATCTCGCACAGGTAAGTGTTTCATCCTAATTCCGAACCATAGATATGTCATGACTTGACTTTGCAAATTATTTCCTATCAAATCAAAAATTACATGCGTGATCATGGATCAAATAGGACTTCCCTTGGGAATGGGTTCTTTTGGGGAGTTTTTCGGCTTTTGTGTGCTTTTGGCTTTTGATTTTTCTGTTTTGGTTTTGCGCGAGATGAACAAGTCACCGACGCACAGGATTTTGGTTGGTAATCAAAGGGAGAAGACCACTTTAGGTCATGGTTTCCTTTTCTTTCTTTTGTTCATTTGGTGACAATTCCGTATTGTTCAGATATTGTCTGGTCCAAGGACCTCTCTGCACATTTCTTCTGGTTTCTTTGACCAGGAGCTTTCTTCTTTTTTACTTTCTCCCATTCTTTGGTTCGGAATTTTCTTTCTTTTCTTTTTTCTTTCTCCCACTCTTTGATTGGGAATTTCCTTTCCTCTTCTTTTCTTTTTCTTTGATTGGAAATTTCCTTTCTTCTTCTTTTTTTCTTTGATTGGAAATTTCCTTTCCTTCTTTTTTGTCTCCGAGAGTAAGGATTGACATTCTCACCCTGGGTCAAGGTTTATGGTGAGTCAGGATTTTGGCTCAAGATTTGTAGAATGACTGGGCATGATACATGGCGGGGTTTGGTTTGGTTCAAGGATAAAAGGGATGCCCCACATTATTTCCATGACACAAATGCAAAAATGATGATTTGGAAATTTTATGCAAAACTGGTCATGCATGCACCTATGCGGACACTCAAGTGTCAAATTTTTATGGTCATGTGATGCTAGGGCTTAGGATTCATTTCCTCTATTTTAGTCAATCCAATGTTTCCAAAATATGTTCTTTTATCAATTTGTGCATTCCTCCAAGTCATTTTGGGCGTCCGGGGAAATTTTCACAGCATTCACCCTTCAGGTGTAGACACGTTTTTTTTCTTCAAAAATCGGTTATGATCAATGAATGAATTTTTTTTCAAAGAAAAGTTGGAAATCGTCTCTTTTCAAAAGCATGTCGGTTTTTTAGCTAGACAACTTATTTTCTCTTTTTCCACCTTTTTCCTTACTTGCTTTCTTCTTTTCCTTTTTGTTCTCTTTTCCATTTCATTCATTTCATTTTTTCTTTTCTATTTTTATTTTTATCATGATTTTTTTTGTTTATTTTACACATATATTTTTGGGACGATGTTCCTAAACGAAGAACTCTACACGGTTCCAGAATTTCAAACATCATCAGTAGTAATGATATATAAACACTAACGCAACAATCTAAACAAAAATGTATGCGCTGTACAAATGAAAATCGAAACAACAAAAACAAACATTAGTCTCTCAAGTCAAAACAATAACATAGAATAAAAATGACAAAAGAAATATGAAAGAAAACATGAATCTGGGGATCTCCCAGTCACGTATCTCCACTCCCTCCCAAGAAGTCAAGCAAATCGGCCATCTCCTCATCCTCGTGGGCCTCTTCTCCGTCGCCGGGAGCTTCTAGGGGTGCCTCTCCTGCTTGGGCCTCGGGCCAATCTCCGGGCCATGCAACCTCTGCCCTGAACTGGTCTGGAGTAGGGCATGAAAAAGAAGCGAAGCCCTGGCTTTGCATGCTAAGGCTCATCTGGTACAGACAATCATGGGTCCGTACATGTGCTCGGTGGTTGGCCGCCTGCTGGCGAACCAAATGCCGTAAATACTGCTCCATGTCAAATGCCCCAGCCTGGCCAGCCTGATGAGGTGGTGGTGGCGCGCCTGCGGCCTGTGGAGCATCACCCTGAGCCTGTCTCTGGGTACAATACTTCTCAATAAAAGCCCGGGTGATGGGCGGCCGAATCACCTTGGTAGGTGCAACGGGGACTCCGAACGACTGGCAGAGTCCTGTGATCAGTGCGGGGAATCCCAGGGCCCTGTTGGACTTATCTGGGTCCAAAGGGTGCCTAGTGGGCGCCATACCTGCAAAAATATAGATGGCATCAGCGATCAACTGAGCCACATGTATGCTCATCCGTGTCAGGATGGCGTACACCAGCTGACACTTCGGCATGGGAAGGTCGGAATTATGATCGGTGGGTAGGACGTTGCTGAGGAGCAACGTCATCCATATCTGGGTCAGGGTGGTCATGTTAGTGCGCATGATTTGCACTCGCCTCCCTGCAGCAGTCCGGGCAAAATCCTGCCCCGGTATACATAGCAGCTGGGCAATGGCCTCCTCATCGAACCCATCAGACCGGTTCCTCCTCTGGCCATACTCACATTCCTGGCCCTCTTCCAACACCAACGGATATCCTAGGAGTTGGCTGATAGCGTCGGCATCAAATGGGATCCACTGACCCCTTACCCAGGATCTCATGTCACGCACGCCCTCCTCTGTTGGCCAAGCATTGGCATAAAACTCAAGGACTATTTATGGATCAAACTTGGCCATGGGAGTAACCAGTGATGCCCACCGCCGGCGCCCTATTTCCTCCTGGAAATCAGTATACTCGTCGTCCCTGAGCTGGACGCGTCGCTCCCGGAGAAACGACCATCCCTTGATGGCCTCGAAGCGCTGCTGGTGTACAGCGCTCCTAAAGCGGTGACTGTCATACTCCGGAGCGGAACTAGTTCCTTCGGCTGCCTTGTCCTTCCTGGACCTCTTTGAGGCAAGCTTCCTCGGGGCCATTTCCTGCGAAGGCAAACATTTGGAAAGTTAGTTTTACCAGTGGGACACTACTCTTAAAACAAAAATGGCATACAACCTCCTCCCATAAATACAAACATCAATGTAAATTTAGAGCAAGCTTATGCGCCTATTTCCTTACGAACGTTCACTTGCATAAGACATCCTATTAACTAAGAAAAATGCACCCATATACAATCAAGGCAGCTTCCTTACCTAGATTATTTACATGTACTTCCAAGGTGTATTTGTTATTTACATCACCACGTCTCCTTGGCTAAATTTACATACATGCATACTCAAAGCACTTTGGGGTACCAAAAATTGCACATGTGCACATCTTGGTATTTCTAATACCTATACATACACAAACTTCATGATGAATCTTGACTATCTACACAATAAGGTGCTACGTTTCATGCTCTTTTCAAGTTTTTTTTTTTTTTGCTACCTAAAGTCGTATGCAAATTCAAGTATATTTTCCTTTGCTGACTAAAATTGTATTAAAAGGTATATATTCTTTTTGTAATGTATTTTCTTTACATAACATGCAACATATTTATATATATTTTTTTGTGAGACATTTTGACTACCAAAAATTATATGTACATACATCCAAGTAGTTTGCTATCATACCCAAAGTGTAAATTGCCAAAGGTATTTTGCTACCTATTCTAAACCAACACATTCATGACGAGCAAAATTCCTAAACATCTAGGCGTAGGGAAATTATTGTAGCATGGCCCATAGCTGATTGCTGGCCAAAAAGGGTAACTTTACCCAATATGCACCTCCTCTTGTGTTCTTTTTGCATAAAATTTTAGTTCCTAGGCCTAGGATATATGCGGGGCAATTACTCTAGCCTTTTTCAGGAATGAATACATATTCCAACAAAAAGAAAATGTGTACAAACCAAAATGCCCCATGGGTTGTTTCCTTACAAAAGTCACGCGCTAATGCCATTGAGGCATTTCACCGAACACTTGGTGGGCGCGCGTTTAGGCGTCAATAGCAAGAGAACGGGGACAATGTGGCATGTCCCATTGTTCCAAAATGCATTATAGGCCTAGGGCCATCCCATACACACCCCTAATTCAACCTAATCAAGCAAGAAAACAAACCAAAATTGCCCTATATATTTGAGCACACTCCCACAATTTAGAGCACCAAAAGGAGATCAAAATACACCAATGAAAAGCTAGAAAGCTTAGGGATGGAACACTTACTTGTTGGTGATGAACAAAAGCGCAAAACGGAATCAAAAAATGCGAAAAAGGATGACCCTAGGGCTGCAAACTCGTCAATCCCGTGGGTATGGCTTTTGAAAGGGGGGGGGGGGGGAAAGAAGTTTTTGAATGCAAAAACGTCCCCCCTTTCGTCATTCTTATAATTTGGTGCAGGGGTGGCTCGCCCAGGCGAGCCCAGCTCGCCCAGGCGAGCTAACCTGCACATTTTTTTTTTTTTTTTTGAGGGGAACATTAACCATGTCCCCTCCCTTCTCATGGATTAGCATCTTGCTTAACTTGAACTTACTTAGGTTAGAATTAGGCGTTGATTACTTATTTTTTTACTTTTTAAAACAAACAAATAGTAAAAGAAAGCTGCAAAATACAAAGGATACGGGGCTGCCTTGCAGTGACATTCTCTGCTTATTTCGCACAGAGAAGGGGCAACGATCGGTCGGTCGTGACCCCATCCCCACTTGCATCCGTCCTTAAGTACCTGCAAGTAATAAACAACCAGGTATGGCCAATCTTGACCGCGTCATTACCCTACCTTGATTGGTTTCTGCCGTTCATGTTTTGTCTCTACCCCAGAAGGTAGCCCAAGGTGATCCTGCCCCTGTTTTACCACAACAATATACATGCGTATGCGTATGCGTATGCATGAATGTTTTCAAACGCAGCAAATTTAGGGAAAGTTGGTTCAGGTTCAATTCTAATTAAACGCTTGGGGGATCCCATGAACTGAGCGGAAGGGCTCAGGCGACCACAGATTAACGCAAGGTGTGAAACTAACGTGAGGACTAAAAGCCTCGAACCCACGTTCATTTCTTTGAAAGATTGTAACGAGAGATACAACAGACAGGAAATCCCTGGGGGAAATCCAGAAAACGCATAAAGATAAAGAACATGCAGCGACATCCTTAATTTCCCCAGCTTCTAAGCATAATATTGTTTGACGACATCAGAGTTCACGGGTGAAGGTAGCTCTTCGCCATCCATGTTGGTAAGCACCAGGGCTCCTCCGGAAAAAGCCCTCTTCACAACAAAAGGCCTTTCGTAGTTCGGGGCCCATTTCCCTCGATGGTCATTGACAGCATGGGACATTTTCTTTAGCACAAGGTCTCCCTCATGGAACTTGTGTAAGCGTACTTTCTTGTCGAATGCACTCTTCATTCTTTGCTGGTACAAGCGCCCATGACTCATGGCCGTTAAGCGCTTACCCTCAATGAGGTTGAGCTGATCATAGCGTGTTTGAGCCTACTCTGATTCCTTTAATCCGGATTCTGCCAAGATCCTTAATGACGGGACTTCTACCTCAAACGGTAACACAACCTCCATCCCATATACCAATGAGAACGGCGTTGCCCCAGTTGACGTTCGCACTGAAGTCCGGTAACCGTGCAACGCGAAGGGGAGCATCTCGTGCCAATCCTTGTATGACACGGTCATCTTTTGGATAATCTTTTTGATATTCTTATTGGCCGCTTCCACGGCTCCATTCATCTTTGGCCGGTAGGGCGTGGAATTGTGATGCTGGATTTTAAACTCCTCGCACATTTCCGCCATCATCTTATTATTCAGGTTGGTGCCGTTGTCTGTGATAATCTTCCTTGGCAAACCATATCGGCAGATGATCTCTTTCTTAATGAACCTGACCACCACATTCCTCGTGACATTGGTATATGAAGCCGCCTCGACCCACTTGGTGAAATAATCTATCGCTACGAGGATGAAGCGATGACCATTCGAGGCCTTGGGCTCGATGGCCCCGATGACATCTATTCCCCACATGGAGAAAGGCCAAGGGGCGGACATGACATTCAGAGGGTGTGGTGGGGCATTGACATTATCTGAGAATGCTTGACATTTATGGCATTTCCTCACATGGACACAACAATCACTTTCCATGGTAAGCCAGTAATAACCTGCTCTTAGGATCTTCCTGGCCATAGCATGTCCGTTGGCGTGCGTTCCAAACGAGCCCTCATGGACTTCTTCGATCATGTGATTTGCCTCCTTGGCATCCACACACCGCAGGAGTGTCATGTCGTGATTTCTTTTATACAGTATGCTTCCGCTCATGAAGAAACCGGCTGCCAACCTCCTCAATGTCCTTTTATCGTTGTCGGCAATCTCTGGCGGGTATTCTTTGCTTACGACATATCGCTTGATGTCGAAATACCAAGGCTTTCCGTCCCGTTCCTCTTCCACTTGGCAACAATGTGCGGGTTTGCCACGACACCAAAATTCAATGTAGGGTAGATCCCCGTGCGATGTTAGCTGGAACATAGACGCCAACGTAGCAAGTGCATCCGCCATTTGATTTTCCTCGCGGGGAACATGATGGAAGGAGATCTCATCGAAAGTCTTAGCCAATTCCTTGATATAGGCTTTGTAGGGTATCAGCTTGGGATCTCTAGTTTCCCATTCCCCTCTCAGCTGATGGATTACCAATTCTGAGTGGCCGTACACCTTGAGTAGTTTGACATTGGAGTCAATTGCTGCCTGGACGGCTAGGGCACATGCTTCATATTCGGCCATGTTGTTGGTGCAGTCGAATCCTAGCCTGGCTGTGAAAGGTACACATTGATTGTCCGGAGAGACCAACACTGCCCCAACGCCATGACCTAGAATGTTTGACGCTCCGTCAAACCATACAGTCCATTTGTCTCGATCTTCGTCCAACTTTTCCTCGAACAAGGCCATGATGTCCTCATCCGGGAATTCCGGATGCATGGGCTGGTAGTCGTTAAGAGGCTGTTGAGCCAAATATTCTGCCAAAGCGCTTCCTTTTATCGCCTTTTGGGTGACGTAGACTATATCAAACTCAGATAGCAAGACTTGCCACCGGGCGATTCGTCCTGTGAGAGCTGGCTTTTCAAAGATGTACTTAACCGGGTCCATTTTGGATATCAACCAGGTAGTATGGCTCAGCATGTACTGCCTTAGGCGATGGGATGCCCATACTAAAGCACAACACGTTCTTTCGAGCAAGGAGTAATTCATCTCACAGGTCGTGAACTTCTTACTCAGGTAGTAAACAGCGCGCTCTTTTTTCCCGGATTCGTCATGTTGCCCCAGCATACACCCCATTGACTCGTCCAAGATTGTCATGTACAAAATGAGAGGCCTTCCCGGTACTGGTGGCATAAGCACGGGAGGATTCATTAGGCACTTTTTGATCCTTCCAAAAGCCTCTTGGCAATCCTCATTCCACCGATCAGTTTGGTTTTTGCGCAAGAGTTTAAACAACGGCTCACAAATGGCGGTGAGCTGCGATATGAATCTGGCAATATAATTCAAGCGCCCCAGGAAACCTCGGACTTGCCTCTCTGTACGGGGTTCTGGCATCTCAAGGATAGCCTTCACTTTTTCGGGGTCTACCTCTATCCCTTTCTGGCTTACAATGGAACCAAGCAATTTCCCTGATTTGACCCCGAAGGTACACTTAGCGGGGTTCAACCTTAATTGATATTTCTTAAGCCTTTCGAACAATTTCCGCAGGTTGACAAGGTGTTCTTCCTCGGATTTAGATTTAGCAATTATGTCGTCCACGTAGACTTCGATCTCTTGATGCATCATATCATGGAACAAAGCTACCATGGCCCGTTGATAAGTTGCCCCGGCATTCTTGAGTCCAAAGGACATCACCTTGTAACAGAACGTTCCCCACAGGGTGACGAAAGTAGTCTTTTCCATATCCTCGGGCGCCATCTTTATCTGATTGTAACCAGAGAAACCGTCCATGAAGGAAAATAAAGCGAAATTGGCCGTGTTATCTACGAGGATATCGATGTGTGGTAAAGGAAAATTGTCCTTGGGACTGGCCCGATTCAGGTCCCGATAATCTACACACATTCTTACTTTCCCATCTTTTTTAGGAACTGGTACGATGTTGGCAACCCATTCTGGATACCGAGCGACGGCCAGAAATCCAGCGTCAAATTGCTTCTTCACTTCTTCTTTTATCTTCAAGGATGTTTCGGGCTTCATCCTCCTCAGTTTCTATTTTATCGGGGAACACTCGGGATTTAGAGGTAATCGGTGCTGTACAATGTCAGAACTCAAACCGGGCATATCTTGGTATGACCAAGCAAAGATGTCTTGGTAGTCTTTTAGCAGGATTATTAATTCTTCACGGATAGGTGCGGTAATACCTGTACCTATCTTTACTTCCCTCTTTCCACTGCCAATTCCTAAGTCTACTAGCTCTGTTTCTTCTTGATGAGGCCCCGTTTCTTGGTCCTCATGGGCGACCATTCTTTCTAGTTCTGGGGGAAGTCCCACATCCTCATCTCCTTCATCTTCCGTTTGATTAATTTCTCGCTCGAAGTCGATAGGCGGGTCCCAGGTATTAGTACCTTCGGGGGACTCGTCATCGGATCTGATTATGCTCGTTGCGTAAATGCCGGGGCGTTCCTCCACTCGCCAATTTCCCAGCTGGAAATCAGGAGGGCATGGTCGTACCAAATCCAAAGTACTCGGAATATCATCCTCGCATATCGCAAACGCTTGACCTTTGTCTCCTAGACCCGCGCTTATAAAGCTTCTACTTATGTGGCAGGGCGGGCTTCCTTCACTTTCTTGTCTCCAACGCGAGCTTTGACCACTGTTCTTCCTTCCCGCGATGCTTCTTTTCATGTCCGCCTGAGTGGGCTTATAGCCTAAACCATACTTCCCACGATTTCCTTGGGTATTTATCAGGCTAGTTATGCCGCCGTTGTTTTTGCCTAAACCCATCCCGGGTTCATAACCGTTCCCCAACATAACTCGGGCCATCATTACCGCTGCATCGGACAGACAAGGCTGCCCAAAGAGGGAGTCCACGGAGGAAATGCTGACCACCTCAAAAGACTGGAAAGCAGTTTCTAACGATTCTTCTGCGGCTTCCACATAAGGCATGGAGGATGGGCATCTTACCAAGATATCTTCCTCGCCTGACACGATGACCAAGTGCCCCTCCACTACGAATTTCAGCTTTTGGTGGAGTGTAGAAGGCACAACTCCCACTGAGTGGATCCACGGGCGCCCCAACAGGCAGCTGTAGGGGGGGTTAATATCCATTATTTGGAAGGTGACTTGACAGGTGTGAGGGCCTATTTGTACTGGGAGATCGATCTCTCCCCTAACCTCTCGGCGAGTGCCGTCGAAGGCCCGAACCACCATTGAACTTGGTTTTAAGTGGGAAGCATTGAATGGTAACTTCTCCAAAGTGCTCTTAGGCATCACGTTTAAACTGGAACCATTATCGATGAGCACCTTGGCTACGATATGGTCCATACACTTGACTGATACGTGTAAAGCCTTATTATGCCCTCTCCCCTCGGCAGGGATTTCTTCTTCGGCGAAGGCAAGATAGTTGTTGGCAGTGATATTGTTGACCAGCCCTCCGAAACCTTCTACCGAGATATCTTGGGCCACGTGAGCCTCGTTCAGCACTTTTACTAGCAGAGCCCGATGAGGCTCGGAGCTCATAAGTAACTCCAACAGTGAGACCCTAGCCGGGGTTTTGTTGAGCTGTTCGATAACCTTGAATTCGCTCTGCTGAATTATCCGAAGGAACTCGCTGGCTTCCTCTAGCGACACCTCCTTTCTACCATCCTTTTTCTCCGGGGGCCCCTTTGCTGGAATATCTTTATTCGAAGCGTGGGGTGCTTCGCCATCTTGTTCCTCCACCACTTTTCCTTTTCCCTTGACGTCGGCGGGTTGGACTGGTAGGTCCGGAGGTGCGAACACACGACCACTACGGGTCACACCACTCAGTCCCGTGATATTTGTTACTTTAGCTGACAGCGAGCTGACGTCAGTGACTTCTTCTTCCTTCTTCCCCGGAGGTGTATATCTCCACGGGACCGCGTGACTATTTTGGTACGGGAAAGGAACAGGTTTGGCTATTAAGGGGTGTCCGGGCTTTTGCGAAGCTGCGCTTTTAGTGAAGTATATCACCAAGGGTTTGGGCTTCGCAACACCGCTCCCCTCCGTAGATTGCATGCATATATGCTGCTCTTCTTTTCCTTCAATGCCGACTTCCAGTCGACCTTGATCTATCATCCGCTGTAACAATTCCTCTACTTCCAAACACGTCTCCATGTCATGCATCTCGCCGGAGTGTAGCAGACAGGAATCCTCCTTACACCCACTATGGGGAATCACACCTCCTTTTTGTAGGGCCTCAAAGATAAACCTCCTAGGGGTTGCCACATCCCTTAAAGGTTTAGACCTGTGCGGCCTGTCGGATTCAACTGCATTAACTGCTCCCCCTCCATGATTGGCGAGCGGGTTGGTTCTCACATTGGGCCGATCCTCTTGGAAAGTCAGCCATCCAGCATCCATTAAATGTAACTATTGAATTCTGATCAGTTTTTCCTCTTCACCAACTACTCTGTATTTGTTGCTATTAATCCATGCATGCTTAGTGCTTGATTAATTGTCTCTACGCTTAATTTACGTTCATGCTTAATGATCAGTTTCGTTCATGATTAATTGGTGTATGTGTTGCTTAATCACATAATGACAACCTTATGTTAATTTTCGCTTAGTAATTTAATTTAGGGTTGGATTAAGTGGTTGAACTAATTAAGGATAAATTCTCGTAACCTAGGATAAGAGACTTGCTTGTGAATCAAGGGGAAACAACATGTTTTAATTCTGTTATTTTCTAATTCAAATTTGCTTGTTGTTTAATTTACAAACCCTCCCCCAATTCGTTACTGTTTTATTACTATCTGTTATGAACTTTTGGTTGACCATTACTTGTTGGGAGCAGTGGGCCAAAGGTTCATAATAATGTTTAGTTGTTTTGCGTGTAGCTCTGTCATTTAGGTTGTGAGTGTGTGAGTGTGTGTTGTTTTGTTTTGTGTAGCGTTCTATTTTGCATTTCAGTCGCGTTCCTTATTTAGTGATTGTTTTTAGCGACTGATTCAGTTGGTGTTTTGTTGTGAATAATGATTAGCGACTGATTTTGCAATTTAATTAATGATTTTTGTTTTGATAGTTAGAGTTGTTATTTTTGGCTGATTTTTTTGTGTGGTAGCTTCTTTTGATCCATATTTTGTGTGAAAAATACCAAGAGCACTTGGTGTGGCTGAATTTGAGAGAGACAAAAAATTTGGGAACTTGCTTTTAGCAAAACTTAAAATGGCCATGACTTTTGCTTCGGGTATCAGGATGACTATTATTATATATGCATTTGGGGTAGAAAAAAATTTCCCATATTGTGACAACTGAAAGCCGATTGGGGTTCTCCAAACTTGAAAATCAGCCATTTACTAAGTTTTTTTTTAAAGTATTATTGCCCTATTTTTCTAAACATTCCTTAGGTAGTTTTCATAGTTAGACTTTGAATTTTTGTCTGAAAAGTTTTGTGCTATCTTTTCATGATTTTAGGGTGTTGCTCACAAAATTTCAGCTCATTTGGATATCGTATGACTATAGTTGTAGTTTTAACCCTCCCCTGGTGCTTGTTTGAGAAACACATGAATTGCTACATATAGTGCATGACTAGGGGCAATCCAGGTGATTTACAACCCTTTGATCCTGAAATAGATAGAACCTTTCAGAGATTAGTTAGGCATAGTGTACATCCTGGTCATTTTTTGCATTTTGAGCATTCTGAGTATTATGTTGCTGGTGGTTCTGAACATTCTGATTTTGAGCATTCAACTACTAATTTTCATACTAAGAACATGGCTCAACCTCCACCTCGTGAGAGGAATCTTAGGGAGATGGCTGCACCTGATTTCACTTATGAAAGCTTGTGCATTCAATATCCTGATGAAGGTGTTCCATATGTTCTCAAGACTGGACTAATACATTTGCTGCCCAAGTTTCATGTTCTTGCATGTGAAGATCCTCATAAGCATCTTAAGGAGTTCCATATTGTTTGTTCCACCATGAAGCCCCCTGATGTCCAAGAAGATCATATCTTTCTAAAGGATTTCCCTCATTCTCTGGAGGGAGTGGCAAAAGATTGGCTGTACTACCTTGCTCCCAGGTCCATTTTCAGCTGGGATGACCTTAAGAGGGTGTTCTTGGACAAATTATTCCCTGCATCTAGGACCACTGCCATCAAAAAAGACATTTCAGGCATCAGGCAACTTAGTGGAGAGAACTTGTATGAGTATTGGGAAAGATTCAAGAAATTGTGTGCAAGCTGCCCTCACCACTAGATTTCTGAGCAACTCCTTCTTCAATATTTCTATGAGGGACTTAGCAACATGGAGAGGAGTATGATTGATGCTACCAGTGGTGGAGCCCTTGGTGATATGACTCCTGCTGAGGCTAGGAATTTGATTGAGAAGATGGCTTCCAACTCCCAACAATTCAGTGCAAGAAATGATGCTATTGTCCTTGTAGAAGCAAGCTTCATGATAAATCAAGATTGATTCAAAGAAGTTTCGATGATAACAAAGTTGAAGACAAAAAGCTCAAAGGTCAAGAACACTTCATGATAACAAAGATGATGATCTCAAGAATCAAAGAATGAGTTCAAGATTGAATCAAGAACACTTCAATGTTCAAGAGGAAATTTGATTCCAAGAATCAAGATCAAGATTCAAGACTCAAGATTCAAGAATCAAGAGAAGACTCAATCAAGATAAGTATGAAAAAGTTTTTTCAAAAACTGAGTAGCACATGGATTTTTCTCAAAACCTTTTTACCAAAGATTTTTTACCCTCTGGTAATCGATTACCAGATTATTGTAATCAATTACCAGTAGCAAAATAGTTTTCAAAAAGCTTTCAACTGAATTTACAACGTTCCAATTGATTTCAAATGGCAAAACCATCAAAGAAGAGAAAGGGCACTTCGAGTCGGAGTCAACGACATTCCGGGCCACAGGAAACACCGATTCCTTCCTCCATTCCCTCTGGATCATTGTTTTCATCTGAGGAACAGTGGATACGGTACACAAGCATTTGAAAACTCCAATCTTATTCCATTCATGTATTTAAAATTGCCTGTTTATTTTGATCTAGTCAAAGCCTTCTATTCAAACTTAGAAATCCAAGAAGGCACCCTAATGTCTGATGTTTATGGGATTAAGATGGTCATTGACCAATCCCTATTCTATGATTTAACCCAATTTCCAAGTGAAGGTGTACCATTTGAAGGTGCACTGATTGACGATTGGAAGTTTGATTTTTCTATGCATGATTCTCGCCGGTTGGTTTGCACCAACCAAGCGGATATGACCGGAAGGCTTCTTGCCAGTTCATTGGCTTTTGAAAGCAACATCCTTCATTATCTAATTGTTCATATCTTGCTTCCGAGATCTTCAAACCTTGCACAGGTTTTTGAAGAAGATCTCATTGTTATGTGGGCCTTTCATAAAGGTCTACAAATTGATTGGGCACATCTTGTCAGATATCGCATGCATAAGGCATTGCGATTGAATGCTCCATTACCATATCTTCATCTAGTCACCCTTTTCCTTCAACACTTTAACATCCCTCTTGATTCTGAACCCTATGTTCCAATCAAGAGATCCTTCCTTATAGGCGCTTCAGTCATAGCATCCTTTGGTTATCAAAAAGAGCATGATGGCTCTTGGGTGAAAAAGGGTGCTCGACATGTTGGTGAAGACGGACATGATGGAGAAGATTCATCTCTTCTTTCAAAGATTTTGGACAGGTTTGATGGTCTTCAAACCTTTGTTGGTAAAAGGTTTGACACTTTGGAATTACAAGTGGATATGCACTTCAATGAGATGGAGTCATGAATCACCAAGGTTGAAGAAGATGTGTCTTACATTCGTTCAAGCTTTGATCTACCACCATCGCCGCCACCATCATCTTAGTTTTCTATTATTTTAATATTATTAGTACTTTGATTTCCAACCGTGTATTTGGCTATATTATGATATTTGAACAATTTACTATTTCTTTATTTGCATGGTATGTTTGAACAAATATTAATTATATTATTTGACTATGTGGCTTTTATATATTTTATCAATTCATGGTTCTTGCTTCATGATTTGGTTTATATTTTTCCATGAATGTTGTATGGATGCTTAGTTGTATTTGTATACTTCAAACTTGTTACGCACTTTGGCTTTTTGTTGATGCCAAAGGGGGAGAGAAATAGGGATTAAATCAAGAAATCACATGCGTAATCAACTTAATTTTAAGAGAAGCATAAATTCAAAAACAAAGGGGGAGAATGGAAATTTATGTGAGTGATCGACTAGGAAAAAGTGTGTGTGTGTGTGTGTTTCTTGATTTCAGAAGTTGTCATCATCAAAAAGGGGGAGATTGTAGAAGCAAGCTTCATGATGAATCAAGATTGATTCAAAGAAGTTTTGATGATAACAAAGGTGATGACAAAAAGCTCAAAGGTCAAGAACACTTCATGATAACAAAGATGATGATCTAAAGAATCAAAGAACGAGTTCAAGATTGAATCAAGAACACTTCAAGGTTCAAGAGGAAATTTGATTCCAAGAATCAAGATCAAGAATCAAAGGTGATGACAAAAAGCTCAAAGGTCAAGAACACTTCATGATAACAAAGATGATGATCTCAAGAATCAAAGAACGAGTTCAAGATTGAATCAAGAACACTTCAAGGTTCAAGAGGAAATTTGATTCCAAGAATCAAGATCAAGATTCAAGAATCAAGAGAAGACTCAATCAAGATAAGTATGAAAAAGTTTTTTCAAAAACTGAGTAGCACATGGATTTTTCTCAAAACCTTTTTGCCAAAGAGTTTTTACTCTCTGGTAATCAATTACCCGATTATTGTAATCGATTACCAGTAGTAAAATGGTTTTCAAAAAGATTTCAACTGAATTTACAACGTTCCAATTGATATCAAAATGATGTAATCGATTACAATGTTTTGGTAATCAATTACCAGTGTGCTTGAACGTTGAAATTCAAATTCAAATGTGAAGAGTCACATCCTTTCACAAAAAAGCTTTGTGTAATCGATTACACTGATTTGGTAATCGATTTCCAGTGATAGTTTCTGAACAAATCAAAAGATGTAACTCTTCAAATAGTTTTTGACTTTTTCAAATTGGTTTTAAGTTTTTCTAAAGGTCATAACTCTTCTAATGGTTCTCTTGACCAGACATGAAGAGTCTATAAAATCAATGCCTTGTTTTGCATTTAAAACATCTATCTTTTCCAATTCATTCTTTACACAAGCAATTTTTCCACATTGATTTCTTAGTCTCTTTGAACTTCTTCTTCTTCTTCCTTTTGCCAAAAGCTTTCCAAAGTTTTCTGGTTTTCCAAACCTAAAATACTTGTGCTATTCATTCTTTTCATCCCTTCTCCCTTTGCCAAAAAGAATCCGCCAAGGACTAACCACCTGAATTCTTTCTGTGTCTCTCTTATCCCTTTTCCAAAAGAACAAAGGACTAACCACCTGAATTCTTTTGTGTCTCCCTTCTCCCTTGTCAAACAATTCAAAATGACAAAGATTTCAAAGGACTATCCGCCTGAGAATTCTTTTGATTCTTCCCTTTCCTATATACAAAAGATTTCAAAGGACTATCCGCCTGAGAATTCTTTTGTATTCCCATTCACAAAGTTTCAAAGGTTTAACCGCCTAAGAACTTTGTCTTAACACATTGGAGGGTACATCCTTTGTGGTACAAGTAAAGGGAACATCTACTTGGGTTTGACTGGGAACAAGAGAAGGTACATCTCTTGTGGATCAGTTCTAGTGGAGGGTACATCCACTAGGTTGTTCAAAGAGAACAAGGGAGGGTACATCCCTTGTGGATCTTTGTTTGTAAAAGGATTTTTACAAGGTTGGAAAAGAAATCTCAAGGACCATAGGTCGCTTGAGGACTGGATGTAGGGATGGGTTGTTGTCGAGCCAGTACAAAAACTCTTGTGTGTTTGTCTCCTTCTTCCCTACACTTTTAATTTTTGCTGTGCATTTTAATTCCTGCTTTTAGTTTTGGTTAAGTTTCTTTTCTACTCTTTATTTACTTAACAACATAGTAAAAGCCTTAGAAAAGTAATTTTTTAATTAGTAAAGGTTTAGGAATGATTAATTCAACCCCCCCTTCTTAATTATTCTGAGGCCACTTGATGCAACAGTCCTTAGAGGAGTCCATGAGGTGGCCACGGATTCATCTTCATCTGCTGAAAATAAAAAGCTTGAGGGAAAACTTGATGCCTTGGTCAACCTAGTAACCCAGCTTGCCATGAATTAGAAATCTACACCTGTTGCAAGAGTCTTGTAGAAGCAAAGCTTCATGGTGAATCAAAGGTGGTTCAAAGGTGTTTTGATGATAACAATGATGATAACAAAAGATAATTACAAAGGTGATGACAAAAAGCTCAAAGATCAATCAAAGAACAACTCAAGTGATCAAGATAGAATCAAGAACAATTCAAGACTCAAGAGGAAAGTTAAAGAGTCAAGAATCAAGATTCAAGGTTCAAGATCCCAAGAATCAAGATCAAGATTCAAGACTCAAGAATCAAGAGAAGGCTTAATCAAGATAAGTATGAAAATTTTTTCTCAAAAATTGAGTAGCACATGATTTTTCTCAAAACATGTTTACCAAAGAGTTTTTACTCTCTGGTAATGGATTACCAAACTGTTGTAATCGATTACCAGTAGCAAAATTGTTTTGAAAAAGTTTTCAAATTGAATATACAACATTCCAATTAATTTCAATAAGTTGTAATCGATTACAATGTTTTGGTAATCGATTACTAGTGCCTTTGAACGTTGAAATTCAAATTCAAAAGTGAAGAGTCACATCCTTTCACATAAAAGCTTTGTGTAATCGATTACACTGATTTGGTAATTGATTACCAGTGATTGTTTTTGAATAAATCAAAAGATGTAACTCTTCAAAAGGTTTTTGACTTTTTCAAATTGGTTTTAAGTTTTTCTAAAAGTTATAACTCTTCTAAATGGTCCTCTTGGCCAGACATGAAGAGTCTATAAAAGCAAGGCTAGATCTAGGAGCAGTAAATTTGAGAATGCCATGCTAGATCTAGGAGCATCAGTTAGTGTCATGCCTCTGTCCATTTTCAATTCTTTATCTCTTGGACCTTTGCAATCTACAAATGTGGTGATTCATTTGGCAAATAGAAGTGTTGCTTACCCCGCAGGTTTCATAGAGGATGTGTTGGTTTGGGTTGGTGAACCTATTTTTCCTGTTGATTTTTATGTTCTTAATATGGAAGAGGGATTTTCCCATGGTTCAATTCCAATTATTTTAGGCAGGCCATTCATGAAAACAGCCCAAGCCAAGATAGATGTTTATGCTGGCACATTGTCTATGGAATTTGGTGATATTGTTGTTCATTTTAACATTCTTGATGCCATGAAACATCCATCTAAGTATCATTCTGTTTTTCGTGCTGAGATAATTGATCAGATTGTTGATAATTATATGTTTGATTTTTATTTTGTTCTTCATGGTAGGAAACATCCATATTTATCTGATCTGCATACTTGTCATTCCTTATGCATTGAATCTGAATCTAAATTTGAATTTGATCCTGTATCTGATTTTTATGTTGAGAGTGAATTTGAATGAGTCTGGTTCTGATTTTTTGGGTGTTGTACCTCTTTATGTTGATTTTTTAGAGTCAGAATGCACTAACCATGTTGCAGGAAGTACATATACTTCTGACTTGCTTTATGAGGTACAAGCTGAGGAACCTTCTTCTTCTCCTACCCTGGTTCCTCCAACTGTTTAGCCACCACCCACACCAGAGTTGAAGCCCTTACCAGCAACCCTCAAATATGCTTACTTGGAGGACAAGGAAAAATTTCCAGTGATCACCTCTGCCTCCCTTGCTGCTGAGCAAGAGGAGAAGTTGTTGCTAGTTCTCAAGAAGCATAAGAAAGCCATTGGATGGACTTTAGCAGACATTCCTAGTATTAGCCCATCTACCTGCATGCATAGGATACTTTTAGAGGATGGAACTAAACCAGTGAGGCAGCCACAATAGCGACTCAACCCCGTCATTCTAGATGTGGTGAAAAAGGAAGTGACTAAGCTCTTACAAGCTGGCATCATCTACCCCATTTCTGGCAGCCAGTGGGTGAGTCCAGTCCAAGTGATTCCTAAGAAAACAGACCTCACAGTGATTCAGAATGAAAGGGATGAGCTTATCCCCATAAGAGTACAGAACAGCTGGCGAGTTTGCATTGATTATAGGAGGTTGAACCAGGTAACCAGAAAAGATCATTTTCCCCTGCCTTTCATTGATCAAATGATTGAGCGCTTGGTAGGTAAGTTTCATTAATATTTTCTTAATGGTTTTTTTTGGTTATTTACAAATTCATATTGCTCCTGAGGATCAAGAAAAAACCATATTTGCCTGTCCCTTTGGCACTTTTGCCTATAGGTGGATGCCTTTTGGCCTATGCAACGCCCCTGGTACCTTCTAGCGGTGTATGCTTAGCATTTTCAATGATTTTTTAAAGAGTTGCATAGAGGTGTTTATGGATGATTTTACTGTTTATGGATCATCTTTTGATGCATGTTTGGATAGTCTGGATAAAGTTCTTAATAGATGCATTGAAACTAACCTTGTGCTGAATTTTGAAAAATGTCACTTCATGGTAGAACAAGGTATAGTTTTAGGGCATATCATTTCTAGTAGGGGCATAGAGGTAGACCCTACAAAAATAAATGTTATTTTACAATTGCCTTACCCCTCTTGCGTGCAAAAGGTTCGTTCTTTTCTTGGTCATGCAGGGTTTTATAGGTGCTTTATCAAGGATTTTAGCAAAGTGGCCCTTCCACTGTCCAATCTGCTGCAAAAGGAGGTGGAGTTTGATTTTGATGACCAGTGCAAAGAGGCTTTTGATTGCCTCAAGCGTGCGGTGACTACCACCCCTATCATTCAGGCACCTGATTGGACAACCCTATTTGAGCTAATGTGCGATGCATCCAATTACACATTGGGGGTTGTCCTTGTTCAAAAGGTTGATAAGCTGCCTCAAGTGATATACTATGCTTCCAAAACTTTGGATGCTGCTCAAGCAAATTACACAACCACAGAGAAGGAGCTATTAGCGATAGCTTTTGCTCTTGAGAAATTTCGTTCATATTTACTTGGTACTCGTGTTATTGTTTATACTGACCATGCAACTCTGAAGTACCTGTTGAAGAAGGCTGAATCAAAGCCTAGATTGATCAGGTGGATGCTTTGGCTGCAAGAGTTTGATTTGGAGATCCGTGATCAGAGCGGGGCACAAAACCTCGTGGCTGACCATCTGAGTAGAATTGAGCGTGCGTCTGAGGACTCACCCATTCGGGATGATTTTCCGGATGACCATTTGTACATTCTGTATAGTATTTCTGATTCCTTCCCCACTCCCTGGTTTGCTAATATTGTGAATTATTTGGTTGCTTATGTTTTTCCTCCCTTACCATCTAAAGCTCAAAATGATAAAATTAAGAACGATGCTAAGCATTATATTTGGGATGACCCCTATTTGGGGAAGTTGTGCAGTGACCAGGTTATTAGGAGATGCATTCCAAACCATGAGATTGACTCGGTCTTGCAATTCTGTCATTCTTTCGCAGCAGGTGGCCATCTTGGCATATAGAGGATAGCTCGCAAGGTGCTTGACTGCGGTTTCTATTGGCCCGCCATCTTCAAGGATGTGTGGAGAATCTATAGCACTTGTGAGCCTTGTCAGAGAGCAGGCGGCTCACTTTCATGGAGACAACAAATGCCTCAACAACCCATGTTATTCTATGAGGTGTTTAATGTCTGAGGTATATATTTTATGGGGCCTTTCCCTGTCTCTTTTGGTTTTGTTTATATTCTCCTTGACGTTGATTATGTTTCAAAATGGGTGGAAGCCAAACCCACCAGAACTAATGATGCTAAGGTTGTTGTTGATTTTGTTAGATCTAATCTGTTTTGCAGGTTTGGAGTCCCTAGAGCCATCGTTAGTGATCAAGGCACTTATTTTTGTAACAGATCCATGTATGCCTTGCTCAAAAAGTATGGGGTCGTGCACAAAATTTCCACACCTTACCACCCCAAACTAATGGGTAGGCTGAGATTTTAAACAAGGAGATAAAAAGGATCTTGGAGAAGATTGTGCAGCCAAACAGAAAGGATTGGAGCACCAGGGTGGATGATGCTCTTTGGGCGCATAGGACTACTTACAAAGCACCCATAGGAATGTCTCCTTATCGGGTTGTCTTTGGCAAGGCATGTCATCTTCCTGTAGAGATAGAGCACAAGGCCTACTGGGTTGTAAAGACCTACAACTTCTCTATTGATCAGGCTGGAGAGGAAAGGAAGATGCAACTAAGTGAGCTAGATGAGATCCGTTTAGAAGCCTATGAGAATTCCAAATTCTACAAGGAGAAGACCAAGAAGTTCCATGACAACTTGATAGCTAAGAAGGACTTTGTGGTTAGACAGAAAGTTTTATTGTATAACTCTAGGCTCGGACTCATGAGTGGTAAGTTGAGGTCAAAGTGGATTGGTCCTTTTGAGGTGACTAATGTTTTTCCTTATGGTACAGTTGACATCAAAAGTGAATCCACAGATAAGAGCTTCAAGGTCAATGGACACCGGCTGAAACCATTCCTCACAAATCCCTCCTTAGTGGATGTAGTGGTGGAGGAGACCTCCTTACTTCACCCTACTTCTCTTCCGCCATGACTTAGGGAGTTTTCTTTTTCTGTCTCCTTCTTTAATCTTATTGCACTTGTCCAATTTTATTGATTGTTTTGATTGCTCTTGATCTTGTGATTGTGCTACATTGATGACAATGTGTTGTTTAAGTGTGTGTGGGGGGGGGGGGGGGAGATTGTTCTTTAATTTTGTTGATTTTGTTGGGTTTTCTAGTTGAATTTTTTTAGGTTTTCTAGGTTAATTTTGTTATTTTGGTTTTATGTTTTGTGTACAACATTGCATGTTTCTCATTGAATTATAGGTTATGTACAAGTAATGGGTAATTGTTTTTGAAATAGGAGTTTCTTGGCATTTTGTGAATTGAAATCCTTGTTTTTCTCTGCATGTCAAGTTAGTTTTGAAAGTTCAAATTGGAAGTGATAGATTTACCCTTGGTGAGAATTTGAGCCATCATCATCTATTTTATTCTGTGTGTTTTGCCCCATTGATTGCTTGCACAATATCCTTGGCTTGACTCTTGTGGATACTTCTTGCTTCACATGCATGTTGGCAGATGATTTAGGCATTTTGTTCTTATAAGCCTCTAGCCAAATGAGCCTACCTTGAATTAATTCCTTTGATAGCCCCTTTGAGTCTATGTTCCCCTTTCTTTGTTTTGAAGCTCATTACAAGCCTTAAGTGAAAAACCATGATCTCACCCTACCCTTAAGGAATTTTGGAGCTTTCGAATTGTTTTGGGAATAAGTGTGGGAGGGTATGTTTCATTGGATGATATGTTTTTGTTAGCCATGCTTGATGATGTATTTTGGCCATGCTTGATGTATATACATATATTGCCTAATTGTTACTTTATTTTTAAATGCTTTCAAATGCTACTGTTCACGTTAAAAAAATGAAAAAAAAACAAAAAAAAAAGAAGAAGGATGAAGTTGAATAAATGAGGTCTTGGTTTGAAGACTTACATTGGTTTGAGGACTTATTTGATTTTGTTTTGGGTTTACTTTTTAAGCTTAATTTTTAATTTTGGTTTTAGGGTTTACTACTCTTTCTTAGTTCCCACTTATTCCCCATTGCTCCTCTATTCCTTTGGGTTTTAGCTACTTATCCCATACTTTCCTCTACCTTATCCTTGGCCCCATTACAACCTTAAAAGACCTTTTGATCCTCATGTGCATGTGTTTGTGGTGTGGTTGTCAATTTTAGAGTCTTGCCAAGTCTATGTGGTGTTTGTTTTCATGGGTGCTCTGAGAGTAAACAGGAGCCTAGACACTTGAGAGATAGAGTGCATATCTTATGAGGCTTTATCACTTTTCATTTTTGAGCTGATTTACTATCTTGCCATGTTTGAGATGCTTGGATGATTTTCATGACTGTCTTGATTCTTTAACTCTCTACATGTTGGATGTTGCCCATTCCCTTTCATTCCTTGAGATTCATTAAGAAATATGTAGTTGTTTTTGTGTTTGTTTGTTTCTCTTTAATGTCTTTGGATTTGTTCCTTGCTTTGTTTTTTTTTTAATTTTGCCTAGGAGTGCAAAAGGCTAAGTGTGGGGGGATTTGATGTGTCATTATTTTCTCCTATTTCTTAACCCTTTTTGTCACCATTTTAATTATTGATTAGCCTTAATTGTCAAATTAATTATGGAGTTTATCATTTGGGCCTACTTGACTAATTTTGTGTTTTTAATTTAATTTTAGGAGAATTATAAGCAATTGGGCTTCAATCTGGAATTGGGCTTGGACTTGAAGAGAGCAGACAATTTTATTTTATCAAATCTTATCTTATCCAAATTTTATTTCTTCTAGATTTTATTTCGTCCAGATTTTATTTCATCCAATCTTATCTTATCTTGTCCAGATTTTATTTTATTTCGTTTATAAGCTTGGACTTAAAACAAATTTGTAAGCTTTGGGGATGAGAACCTATAAAACAGCACCAGGGTTTTAGTTTTGGGAGTTTTTTTGGGAGAGGAGAATAATTCTAGGGTTTTAGAATTCCAGTTTTTACTGTTCATGCACACTGTTCACATAGAATAAAATTCGTTTTATGCAATTTCGTTTCTGCTTCAATCTACAATTTCGTTTTCTGCTGATTAATGGAAGGCTAAGTCTCCAGCGTTGTTTTCTCTTGAGGATCAAGCACAACTCTCTTTGAGGTTTTGTTATTACTATTGAATTCTGATCAGTTTTTCCTCTTCGCCAACTACTCTGTATTTGTTGTTATTATTCCATGCATGCTTAGTGCTTGATTAATTGTCTCTGCGCTTAATTTACGTTCATGCTTAATGATCAGTTTCGTTCATGATTAATTGGTGTATGTGTTGCTTAATCACATAATGATAGCCTTATGTTAATTTTTGCTTAGTAATTTAATTTAGGGTTGGATTAAGTGGTTGAACTGATTAAGGATAAATTGTCGAAACCTAGGATAAGAGACTTGCTTGTGAATCAAGAGGAAACAACATGTTTTAATTATGTTATTTTCTAATTCAAATTTACTTGTTGTTTAATTTACAAAAACAAACAATCCCCCCCCCAATTCGTTACTGTTTTATTACTATCTGTTATGAACGTTTGGTTGACCATTGCTCGTTGGGAGATGACCTAGGATCACTTCCTAGATACTGCGTTTTTCATGTTTATTTGATTCAGGTACGGCCACGATCAATGTATTTAATGAAGGAAGAGAATTGATGGACCAAGATGTTTGTTTGCAGGTGAACGTGCTGGATGAGAAGGTTTTGAAGGAGAGAACCAAGATAGATCAAGGATAACAGAACGATGCGTCAAGCTAATGATGTTAAACGAGCGCTTACTGGGAGGCAACCCAACTCTTTTTAATTTCCTTTTCTTTCATTTAGTGTAGATAATTGCTTGTGATTGTGTGTTTTCAGCTTGTTTAATTTTGACAAAGGGGGCTCATAAGCTTTGGTGAAGAGGTGAACAGAAAAAGAACTTAGAAAATTTTTCAATTGTCCACTCGCTAAGCGCAACACTCGCGCTAATCGCCAAGTCTTCACGTGCTAAGCGAGCCCTTGCTCGTGCTAAGCACTTAGACCCCTGATTAGTGGCTGGATGGTAGCGCTAAGCCCAATTATCTCTCTAGAATCTAAATTTCTCGAATTGGGCTTAGCGAGGTGATGTGCTAAGCGCAATTCCCTCTCTATTTTGAAATTATTTGGGATAGCACTAAGCGCAAGCCATCGCTGCATTGAGGAGTATGTTTATGCGCTAAGCCCCACCTTTGTCGGCTAAGCACAAATTGCATGACCAATCAGAGTTGCCGACAACGCTAAGCGCGTGTCTTCGCGCTAAGCCTGAATATCTCTCTGGAATTTGAAAAATTTGGAATTGGGCTTAGCAGGAAGATGGGCTTAGCACAGGGCTGTTTTAAACCCAAACGTCATATTGTCTCGCTAAGAGTGGTTGTGTGCTAAGCAAGCAATACAAATTGTGCTTAAAAGTAACTGCTAGGCAGTTTTGCATTTTCACCAAAGCTCTTGCATTTCCCTGTGCCCTGCATCTTTTGCGTTCTTCTGCCCGTGCTTCATCTTTTGTTATTCCTGCACTTCAACTTTTCTTTGCATCCACATTCCACAATCCAAGTAAGCATTTTTTGTTTTGTTTTATTTTCCATTAAAGTTGCAAACTATAGGATAGAGGACTTAGTAGCTTGTAGGTTGAATTTTTGTTTAGTTTTAGCATTATTAGGTTACTTATGGTTAGAATGAACTTAAGGTTTCATTGTAGGAGTAATGTAGTTAGGGTTCAGGGGCCTAATAGAGACCTTAGTAGAAAGGGGTGAAAACCCCTGGATTTTTTTTGGAAATCACGATGAACGCGCTAAGCGTGCTTGCTGCGCTTAGTCGGTTCATCGCATCTGATGAATATTTCGATTTCCAAATGATCATGCTAAGCCCGACCTTGTCGCGCTAAGCGCGTTCATCTTCTCTGTTGATTTCAATGTTGAGCTTGCTAAGTGCATCTGTGCGCTAAGCAAGAGTAATGTTTTAGACACTTAGAAATTTTTCAAAAGTTTGTTCAGCGCTAAGCCTGGCTGCTAGGCTAAGCGCAATTTCGTCTCTGTTTTCTATTTTGCTGAATTAGGCTTAGCACGCCTATTGCACTAAGCCCATGTTTTCTTTTTGAGAGGTTGAGCTAAGCGCGCCTTGCCGCGCTAAGCTCAAATCTCTCTCTGTTTTTGAAAATTGTGGATTTAGGCTAAGCGTGCCTGTTGTGCTAAGCCTATTCTGCAGAAAAATATTTTGAGTTCTCTCGTTAAGCACGTGGCTGTCGCGCTTAGCCCACGAACAAATTTTCATAAGACGCGCTAAGCTCATCCTTCTACGCTAATCTCCCGGTCTTATTTTCAGTTTTATTATTTTGTTTTTCAATTGTGAATAAATCCTATTTAATCCTGTTTTGAAGATCATTTCTTTTCAGATGGCTTCCCGAAAGAGAAAGACACCCACTTCAGCATCCCAGGCCCGTTATGACTGCTCTATATTAACATCTCAGGAGGCCAGGGATCGCTACTCTGATATAGTGATTGGTAGGAAGATCCTGCCTGAGAGAAATGTCATGATTTACCATGCAAAATTTGATGAATTCAAGTATGAGCTTAAGAGAAGGAATTGGCACAAGGAGATGACCAATTTCATGGATGGGAGCATCAATGTTGCCATTGTTAAGGAGTTCTACGTTAACCTTTATGATCCTGAGGATAAATCACCTAAGTAGGTGAGGGTGAAAGGCCACTTAATTAAGTTTGATGAAGACACCCTTAACACCTTCTTGAAGACACCAGTGATCATCGAGGAGGGGGAAGACCTCCTAGCTTACTCTAGATTCTGTCGTTTGAGGCCAGATCCACAGGAACTAGAAGCCCGACTATGCATCCCTGGGAGGGGATTTGAGCTTAATGCTGATGGGCTGCCATTGAAGATCTTGCGGAATAATTTGACCACGCTCGCTCAGACATGGAGTGTTTTATCATTCTCCAACCCGGCCCATACTTCTCACACATCTGACATCACATTGGATAGGGCCAGGCTGATCTATGGCATTATTCAGAAGATGGATACGAATCTGGGCTACATTATCTCAGCTTAGATTTCTAGGATAGCTTAGCATGACTCCTCAAGGCTGGGTTTCCCTGCCCTCATCATTGCTTTATGCAAAGCCCTGGGAGTCACTTTTGATTCATTGACTTTTGAGAGTCTCAGTCTAACCATTAATTTCGCTTATGTGAAGAAAAATTGCTGGAACCTTGATGACCCCATGGTCACTATTCGAGGGCCCATTAAGGCTAAGCACAAGAGATCTAAGGCTCCGTCTTCTGATATTCCCCCTACTTCAACTCCTTCGACTTCTATAGCAGCACTTTCTGCGCCAGCTTCATCCACTCCTTTGCCAATTCCGACTCCAGTTTCTACAGGATCTTCCTCTTTCAGCTCTGATACTTTACTTGCCATGCTGCAGAGCCTTCATAAAGGCAAGATCATAATCATGTAGAGCTCAGGCCTGCAGCCGATCATGAGCGTGGAAGAGTTCATTAGCCAGGTGGCTTAGCCAAGAGTCCAGCCTTCTCCTTTGGGAGGGGGTGAGGCCTCCGCAGCCTAGGAGTATGTGCCAAAGGAGGACGAGCTCATCCCTCCCGAGCCATTTTTTTATGAGACTAATCTAGCTAGTGCTCAGGAGGAGGTAGCATCACTAGAGCCCGTTCCTCAGTCATCTCCAGCTGCAGTTCTTGATGATCCACAACCATCTACTCCAGCATCGGTGCCTGATCAGCCCATTGTTCAAGATCCACCAGTTGCATCGGTGTTGGACTTGAATGAGCATGCACAGGATCACTCACATGATCAGGATTTTTAAATTTCTGCACTTTGAATAGTTTATTTTATTATGTTTAGTTCAGTTTATGATTATGTTTTAGTTTTCTTTAAATTTCAGTCAAATTTAAAATTTCAGTAGTATGTTTGTAGCTTGTGAGAAACATGTTTGAACAGAGACTTGAATGATATTCAGTGGTTGATTTTGATGTAAACTACAATGTTTGTGATTGAATTGAATGAAGCAATTGTATGATTGAGTGAATTGAAATGTATAAATCTTTAGTCTTGATCAAGCGTGCAGCCATTAGAAGAGAAAGAACATGTAATTAGGATTATGACTGAAAATGCTAGTCGATTTGTCAGATTGATTGTGATGGAATGCTTTAACTGTAACCCGGTGAGGGTGTGATCTTAATTGTGAGAGAAACGACTAACATTAGGTAATGACTTTTGCATGAATCTTTGAATTATGGAATAAGTGCATGATCTAAGGATGATGAAGGACATATTTGATTGTAAATAGCCACTTAGCCAAAAATCTGACCATGTGCATGAATGATTTATCCCTTGCACCCAGTTTGAGCTGAATTAATGTTTGATTGATTGAACCTTGAGCCTGCACAATTATCTCCTTCTACCTTGTCTTAGGTTGTAGGAAAGCATCATTCATAGAAAGACTTGGTTCAAGGCAAAATTTGCCCCAAATTTGGGGGAGTCACATCTCAAAGCAAGTTTGCCCCAGATTTGGGGGAGCTACTGGGTAAAGAGGAATGGAATAATGGTAAGAGCAGAGTAGCACACACGGTCTAAAAAAAACTGTAATTATAAAATAAAAGTGTGCATGCTGCCGTTTAATAAAAAGAAAGCTGAGTGTAAAAAAGGGGCAAGCAATAGGGTTGGGAATAAAAAGAAAAAAGGTTGATCTATGGATGAATGCTCTCCTAGAATCTAAGCTTTTTCATCTTAGAAAAACCATGAATTAATTGCAGCCCAGCCTCATTACAAGCCTAAGAAAAGTCCTTCTGATTCAATTTGTGTGTTTATAACTATATGACATGAGACGAATTGCAAAGGTTGAGATCCGTGTTAGTTGTTGATGATTAAATAAGCCTAAACACTTGTGCGTGAGTGAAACAGTGACCATGAGGCTTTGGGTAATGATCCTTCCTTGATATCTGCCATTCCTACTAGCTTATTTCAGTTGTGAGTCCTAATAAAAATGTTCCTATCTTTGAAAAGCTGCATGTTTTGTGAAGGGCTGTTGATTGAAGCATTCTATGACATTCATTTCATGTGATTGAATTCTCTTGAGACAAACACAAGTTTTGTATAACCACTGTAGATATTGTCACTTAAGGACAAGTGAGTTGTTCTTTCTTTGCTTGAGGACAAGCAAAACTGTAAATTTGGGGGAGTTTGTTAGTCGTCTTATACAACTAACTTTTGTATAGACAACTTTTGCAAAATATATATAGTTTTCCCCAATTTATAGTTCTTTTGTAATAATTGTAAATAAACTTTGTTGTGTTTTGATCTCTGTCATTAGGGTCTCTTTTATTGGAATTAATGTTAAAATTTGTACAATTTTAGGTAAAAAGGAGCCATTTCTTGAAGTGCCAAAGTGGTTGTCACGCTAAGCGAACTTAGTGGGCTTAGCGCATATCCATCGCTAAGCGCGGCTTCAGCGCGTTTAGCGCGAAGAAAGAATCTGGAAGAGCACCTAAATCGAAGTAGAGCGCTAAGCGAGAGATCAGCTTGCTAAGCGAGTCGTCCGTCTCTTGCCAGGCTAAGCGCAACATGGGCGTCAAGCCAAAATTCACTTACTCGCGCTAAGCGCGATAGCAGTGCTAAGCGCGATGGCACGATTTCAGAGCCTATTTAAAGCCTGAATTGTCAGAATTAGGGTATGATGAAGAAGAAGAACGAAATTTATTACACTTTTACACAGACAACATTTTGCACACACTCAGAGGAGGAAGCAACAGCAAGGAGCCATTAGAGAGTGATTCGAGAGTGTTTGAATGATTGTGAGGTGCCAAGAAGAGGAAGAGGGATCCCCCTTCTTGTGTAAGCAGCAATTGCTCTTCATTTTCTGTCTAATTTGTAATTTAGTTCTCCTTGTTATGGCTTGCTAAAGCCCTAGTTGGGGATTTCTAATGAACAGTTGATGTAAACACTTTTCATATCTAATTAAGTGTGTTTTATGTGTTCATTGCTTCTATTGATGCTTCATTGTTGCATGCTTTTGGTCTGATCACCCATTGGTGTGTACTGTTAGGAACTTTAGTACTGGGAAGTGTATTGTTTCCTAAGAACTTGATAGAGCAAGGCTGCTAGGGATAGATTGCAGGTTTTTTAGTTTTTAATTATGCTGTGATTATAATGTTGTTTAAATTAAGCCTAGTCCAACAAGAGGGATCTGAGG
This sequence comes from Glycine soja, assembly GCF_004193775.1. Classification (NCBI taxonomy): domain Eukaryota; kingdom Viridiplantae; phylum Streptophyta; class Magnoliopsida; order Fabales; family Fabaceae; genus Glycine; species Glycine soja. The sequence goes on along the minus strand of NC_041007.1, from coordinate 37,470,254 downwards.
ATGAAGCTTGGTTTAAATTAGTCTAAACTTACGAGGGATCAAGGTTTAATACTTTAGTCTTCAGCATAGAACACAAAAACATTCTTAACTAGAAAAATATCTTTATATGCATCAACTCATTTATTAGCAAGACCCAACGCTTTTAAACCATTGTTGTCACTTTTAATTGCTTGCGTTTACTGTTTTTCTAATTAGGATATATCATACTTTTACTTCAATTCACAATTATTATTTTCTGTCAACAAAATGCTTGATTATTAAACAAAGCTTTGCCAAATAAACAAGTTCTGCATAAAAATAGTAATTACAAATTTTGGAAAAAGGAACTGTGGAAGAGGGTCAACAATGTGTAATGGTCTTAAATATAAGCAAATTTTAAGTGACCTTTTCCTATTTAACGATATTATCTCTAAAATGTCTTTCATTTAATTAGAGTTTTATTTTCAACAATCTTTTTTTTTGTCCTATGCAATAAAATTAAATGGTATTTAGAAAATGAATTGGCAATTTTTTACTGAAACTATCAAAATTAAATAATGTTTGCTTTTTTTTTTCTTAATTAGCTTGATTCAATTTTTTTCCTTGTATTTAGTTCAGTTCGGAAGGAGAAGTTAATTGTGTATAAAAATACTAAGTTAACAATTATATTTCAGATTTTATGCTTAATCACATCAATAATTATATTCTAACAAGTTCATTTACTTTTTACATTTTATAATACTAAGTTAACCATAATAGTATAAAGAATGAAGTATCAAAGATTACAATCAAAGGAGATTGTCCATTGAATTGTCATGTCTTGCCCGCAATGTACCCTAGCCTACCCACCTGGTGCATACAAATTTTATAAAAAATCCAAGATATGGTTTCTCTTAGCTAGGAACAATGAGATTCATGCAATTACATGAATCTTGGTTAAGTGTCTAATCTTACTCATATGATAATTAAAATTATTTGCATGGCAATAACCGATTCAAATACAATAGACAAACATACCGAACAATATTGATGCAAGCTCTATTGGAGCTTGTAGGCCTAGGATCTTCTTCATCAATGGATTCCTTTGCTTCTTGAAAGATAAATGGCAGCGGAATGGAGAAGGAAGAGAGAGAGGAGACGCCACTTCAAGGAGAAGATGAGTCTAGAAGAAGCTCACCACCATAGGAGGCCATGGATAAGAGCTTGGAGGAAGAAGGAGATGAATGAAGGGAGAGGGAGAGAAGAGCACGAAATTTTGTGCTCAAAAAGAGCTCTGAAATCTGAAGTTAATATTCAAATGATCAAAGTTCAAAAAAATGCACACAAATGACCTCTATTTATAGCCTAAGTGTCACACAAAATTGGAGGGAAATTCAAATTTCACTTGAATTTGAAATTGAATTTGTGGAGCCAAACTTTGGAGCCAAAATTTCACTAATTATGATTAGTGAATTTTAGTTATGGTTCAGCCCACTAATCCAAGATCAATTCCAAGATTCTCCACTAAGTGTGCTTAGGTGTTATGAGGCATGAAAAGCATGAAGGACATGCACAAAGTGTGACTATATGATGTGGCAATGGGGTGTAGTAAGCAAATGCTCACCTCCCCCTCTAAATTTTAATTGGATTGGGCTTCTACCAATTCAATTAAATTTATTTCCAACCACACACATCAAATATCCACTTAGTGCATGTGGAATTACAAAACTACCCCTAATACAAAAACTAGTCTAGGTGCCCAAAAATACAAGGGCTGAAAAATCCTATATTTCTAGGGTACCCTACCTACAATATGGAGCCCTAAATACAAGGACCAAATATAATGACATCCTAGTCTAATATGTACAAAGATAATTGGACCCAACCTTGGCCCATGGGCTCAGAAATCTACCCTAAGGTTCATGAGAATCCTAGGGCCTTCTTCAGCAGCTCTAGCCCAATCTTCTTGGAGCCTCTTGCTCATGGTTCTAGTGATTGGTCCCTTCCTAGGGAGGATTGCATCATCCCCTTCCCCTTGAAGAAGATTTGACCTCAAATATGTTAGTTCCTCCTCCTCAATATCAGCTCCACCTGCAAAAGGAGTTAAATCAGAAATGTTAAAAGTGGTGCTGACTCCATACTCTTCTGGGAGGTCCAACCTGTAGGCATTGTTATTGATCCTCTCCAAAACCTGAAAAGGTCCATCCCCTCTAGGGCTAAGCTTGGATTTCCTTTTAGTAGGGAATCTATCCTTCCTAAGATGGAGCCAAACCCAGTCACCCTCATTAAGAACTAGTTCTTTTCTTCCTCTATTGCCTTTAGTTGAATACACCTTTGTTTGGTTCTCTATTTGGTTCTTAACCCTCTCATGCAACTTCTTTACAAATTCTGACCTAGATTCCCCTTCTTTATGTATAAAAGAAGTGTCCAGTGGGAAGGGAATGAGGTCTAACGGTGTTAGGGGATTGAACCCATAGAACACCTCAAAAGGGGACTGCTTGGTGGTTCTATGAACCCCCCTGTTGTAGGCAAATTCTACATGAGGAAGATACTCATCCCAAGACTTATGGTTGCCTTTCAGAAGAGCCCTTAAAAGGGTGGATAAAGACCTATTCACTACCTCTGTTTGCCCATCAGTTTGTCGATGACAAGTGGTAGAGAAAAGAAGTTTAGTTCCTAGCTTAGCCCATAAGGTTTTCCAAAAGTGGCTAAGGAACTTAGCATCTCTATCTGACACAATGGTCCTAGGCAAACCATGGAGTCTCACAACTTCCTTGAAAAAGAGTTTTGAGATATGGGAAACATCATCCACCTTGTGGCATGGTATAAAGTGTGCCATCTTGCTAAACCTATCCACCACCACAAAGATAGAGTCTACACCTCTTTGGGTTCTAGGAAGCCCAAGGACAAAGTCCATACTAATGTCTACCCAAGGTGCAGATGGGATGGGTAAGGGTGTGTATAGCCCATGAGGCATCACCCTAGACTTGGCTTGTAAACAAGCCACACACCTAGTGCAATGCTTATGGACATCTTTCTTCATATGGGGCCAATAAAACTTTTCTTTGAGTAAGACAAGGGTCTTGTATATCCCAAAGTGGCCCATGAGCCCACCCTCATGGCTCTCTTTCACAAGTAATTTCCTAATGGATCCTTGGGGTATGCACAGCTTTCCCTCTTTGAACAAATACCCCTCAGCCAAATAGAATCCCTCTTGGGCCTTTTTCCCACAACTCTCATAAATGGGAGAGAAATGTTCATCTAAAGCATACAAGTCCCTAATATTATCAAATCCTAAAATTTGAGCTCCTAGGGATCAAAACAATGTGTGTCTCCTAGAGAGGGCATCAACTACCACATTTTTTTTCCTTTTTGTATTTGATAACATATGGAAATTGCTCTAGGTACTCTACCCATTTTGCATGCCTCTTGTTTAACTTGTTTTGCCCTCTAATGTACTTAAGTGATTGATGATCACTATGAATGATAAATTCCTTGGAAACAAGGTAATGTTCCCAAGTTTGGAGGGCTCTTATTAAGGCATAAAGCTCTTTATCATAGGTGGGGTAGTTGAGGGTGGCACTATGAAATTTTTCACTAAAATAAGCAATAGGGTGCCCACCTTGTAACAATACAGCTCTAACTTCCACTCCAGAGGCATCACATTCTAGCTCAAAAGTTTTAGAAAAGTCAGGAAGAGCTAAAACAGGTGCCTTAGTAAGATTTTCTTTGAGCAAAGCAAAGGCTTGCTCTTGTTTTTCACCCTAGGTAAATGCCACATTCTTCTTCACCAGCTCATTGAGAGGTGATGCAATTGTAGAGAAATTAGGAACGAACCTTCTATAGAAGCTTGCTAACCCATGGGAGCTCCTAATATCTCCCACACTTTTTGGGGTGGGCCATTCTTGGATGGCCTTGATTTTCTCAGGGTCCACTTGGACCCCATTTCTAGCAACTACAAAACCTAAGAAAACTATATTATCCAATTGGATTGGGCTTCTACCCATTCAATTAAATTTATTTCCAACCACACACATCAAATATCCACTTAGTGCATGTGAAATTACAAAACTACCCCTAATACAAAAACTAGTCTAGGTGCCCAAAAATACAAGGGCTGAAAAATCCTATATTTCTAGGGTACCCTACCTACAATATGGAGCCCTAAATACAAGGACCAAATATAATGACATCCTAGTCTAATATGTACAAAGATAATTGGACCCAACCTTGGCCCATGGGCTCAGAAATCTACCCTAAGGTTCATGAGAACTGTAACATCCTGGAAATTTCTACCCGGAGTTTTCGGAAACGATGTATTTTGAATGATTATATATATAAGTATTATTCAGTGTATATGCCTATATGTTCTTGGTAAGGGTAGGAATAGTGGGGGCAAGATACGCGGGTTAGACTAATTAAGGAAGATAAGTCCATAACTGGGAAGTTACGGGTTGATTCTTAATTAATTAGTCTAAAAATCATCGTTTTGCGTGCAACTTAAAATTTAACGAAACCAACCTCTGAACCACGCTCGGGGTTTTATTCTGAGCGTTTTGATATATATATTGATTACTTTCGAAAACTGGCCCCGACGGACGCAGAGAAACGCGAGAAACTGGAATCAGAGAAACGGCACGCAAACCGAGGCAGGATTTTAGCGTTTCAAAGGTCAGATTTTTCTCACTTTTGTGGCTGAGTGTGGGTCACAGTAAAAAGGGAAAGTGGGCCCTTTTGGCTCCACTCAAATAGGGACATGTGGCAGACCTTGAATAAAATAATGGAAAAAGGGAAAACCCTTTTTATTTAAGACCAAAAAGCTTTTCTCTCTCCTCACTCAGCAAAACAGAAAATTTCAGACAGCTCTCTCTCTCCCTCACGTTGCCATCCTCTTCCCCTCCATTCTCCATTGAAACCCCAACAAAGCTCCAACCTTTGGTGCTCATTTCTGCTCCAAATCGCGAAAGGAGGGCATTTTCGAGGTCGTGAAGTGCGTGGCTACGAGTGGGACTTCGAAAATTAAGGTTTGGGTGGACTTCTTTCTCTCTTAAATTTCGTGGGTATGGGATTTGGGGAGATATGATGGGTAGTCTTGCTAGGTTTCTGCTGTGTGATGATTATTTGTGAAGACATTTGCTGAAAGCTTGTTGAAATTGCCATGTTTGGATGAGTTAGACATACCCATTCTGTTTTAGGGTTTTTGTGATGATGTTTGTGATGTTTATATGCTGAAATTGCTCATGGAAAACTGTTAGAGATGAAAGGTAGAGTTAACCTAGGGTTGGAAAGTGAGAATGTGATGTTGTGAGTGGAAAAAGAGTGAGGCTTGAGAGTTGGAAGGCTAAGTCTGAATTCTGTGGTAAATGGAGGTTAAAATGAGTTAATACTAGCTTGAAATGTCATTTAGAACGTGTGATAAAGGTTAGGCTGTGCTAGAGAGAAAAACAAATGACCAAAGTGAACCAAGAGCCATTTCTAGGGCAAAATTGGGTGTTGAGGGGTCAAATTTTGATTCGGTGGAATTTTTGGTGTAAATTCAGTTTGAGCAAGTTGAGATTGATGTTATGGACTTGTGTGAGGTGAGAGTTTGCTTCAAATTTACTTCATTCTAAATTTCACTTTTCAAACCTAAAAAACCCATTGAATGGAGGGGTGTTGGACACCTAGATTCTGTGTTGCTGTGCTTTAAAGCTTGATTTTGGTTTAGACATGATTGATACATGATTTGGGACTTGTAGGATTTGATTTGGGCAAGATTGGATGAGAGGAAGTGGGATTTTCAAAATATGCACTTATGTAGAATTTTGCTGTCAAAATAGGTGCAGCAGGATTTTAGCTTGGTGCAGAAAATGCTTGTGTGTGGTTGGCTGTGGAAAGAGTAGTACAGAATGAGTTCTGGATGTTTGCCAGTAGATCCCAACGGTCACAATGTAGGTTTATGCACTATAGACTTCCAGTAAACTTTTCGAGTCGATCCAACGGCTAATGAACCGGAACGAAGGAATTGTTACTGGGGTCTTAAGTGAGAAAAAGCTGTGATTTGGTTGGTGTTTTGGCAGAGTTTTCTGCCTATGCTCTGTTTTGCTTGGCTGTGATAGCTTGTGCGGTTTGAATATTGTTTTGCTTGGATGTTGTGGAAGCTTGAGAGGATTGATGGGGACCCGGTGTTGAGAGAAACGAGAATATGGGCTACGTGGGAGTACGTGAGCTCAGATGGAGTTGGGCAACAGGGGATGGTGGGTTTATGCGCGCTTTGTGGATGTGGAAAACTTGTTGTGCACCATCGCCCGACCGCCACCTAGTACCACATGTGATGGGTACCCCATAATCCTACAAGCTTGAGATGAGGAAGTGTTGAAGGGTGAAACTTCCTGCTTTTATTGTTGACCACAGAGTGGTACCTGGAGATATGTCGCGGGGGTCAGGAGACCTTGGGGACGTCAGGTGGGGTGCTATTGCCCAAAACCAAGCTTGACCAATCCCGACCCAACCCGGGCATAGTCGGTCAGTGAGAACCTGTGATGTACCTAAGCAGGCGAGCTCCTGGCAGTCAACAGATAAAAGGAACAAAGACCACAAAGCAAGGAGGCTTGTGGTGGCTGGCCAGCTGTGAAACTTGACTGATATGTGAGATATGGTCTCTGGTAATCGATTACCAAGGGTGGGTAATCGATTACAAGGCTTAAAAATGAAGACAGGGGGCTAAGATGGTCTCTGGTAATCGATTACCAGGCTTGAAAACGAAGTCAGGAAGCTAAGGGAGCCTCTGGTAATCGATTACCAGCCTGTGTAATCGATTACACAGAGGGATGGGTCACTGGTAATCGATTACCAGGTATGTGTAATCGATTACACAGTGCAATTTTGCATATTTCATGTCCTGAGGATGTGTAATTCAAGTTTAGCCTCTGGTAATCGATTACCAAGGCTGTGTAATCGATTACCAGAGATGGAAATCCTTAAAATACCCCTTTTACTTGCATGTAGTGGTTATGAGACAAATTGTGTGCAGCGCAGTTAGATTCTTGTGAAAGAGTCTACCCCTCTCTTTTCTTTCTTGTAGATCGTGATGGCGGCGCAGCTAATCCGTGATTGAGTAGAGATGGAGTGCCTAGAGGGAGCTTGGGAGACCCTCGAAGGCAACACGAGGTGCCGATTTCGGGGCACCATTCGATTCACGGCTACTTCTTTGGTGCATCCAGATGAACCTGCACGGACGCTTCAGCGCACGGTGGAGTGGATACTACCCACGCCTACACCATAACGTCTAGTGGAGCCCGTCCAAGTGATCGAGGTAACGTCATCCGAGGAAGACCCTGAGGAGGATCTTGCGGAGCTACCTCTTGAGCCTGCTGTGGATGCTCTTGACTTTCTAGAGGGTGATGAGGATCCACTTCTTGAGGTGGATTCTCCCGAGGAAGTCATGTCAGCATCTGAGGCAGACTCTACGGAGGATGGTGGCCCGGGGGAGATGGCGATCAGCGGAGGCTCTTCATCCTAGTGGACAACTCTTTGGATTCGTTTTGTATATTTTTTTAGGGTGGGTGTATCTAGGACTGACTGTTAGGTTTACTCTTTTGTTTTTGTATGGGTAGACCTGATGTATAGGAATTTGATGATTGTATACATGTGGCTGAAGCCACCACTATGGACACCTTTGCTTTGGATGACACTATATATTTTGTAAAACTCCCATATTTTGGACAGCTTTAAAATGATGAATGCATTTATGATCGATCTTGTTATTTGAAAAGAAAGCATTAGCAACTTTATTTGTGAAAGAGTTTATCGACTGTATCTTGTTTCTTTATTTTCATGTGACGACCTAAAGTAATGGCTGGTACATTCTTCCTTTTGAAACAGCAAAATAGTTTAGAGATTTTGAGCGGTAAGAAAGAAATGACTCCGAATAGAGTTGTGAACTGGCCATTCAGGACTCTGTAGTGAGGATTTTCCTTCTAAACCTAGTTATGGTGAAAAGAGAAAGAAATGAAAAAGAAAAAAAAAAGAAAAAAAAATTTACCATGGTTTTTGTTATTTAAATTATTACTATTAAACCAGTCATTAATTTAGGGACGCCACAAACGGTGGTATCAGAGCAAAAGTTGGATTCTAGTGAACCTGTTATGGTCTTGCTGTGTGAATGCTGTGTATCTCTGAAACTTGGGAGTAGGTTTCGGGGAGTGACGTTAAGTCACACATTGTGTGTATTTCTGCTTTCTTGTCTTGAGCATGGATGTGTGACTGATTCATAGGGTTGTTGTGTGTATAAGTATGTATAAGGAGAAAGGTGTTGTTATAACTGTCATAGCCTGTGTGGTACACTCTCTCATTAGGATTTCTTGGGTGCTAATAGTTTCCCTACAGGATAGGTATGGCAGGACGTGGTAGGGATCAGAACCGTGATGTCCTTGACCGCATCACCGCTGTGCTGGAAACTCTAGTGCAGGAACGTGATGTGGAGCCGGCGGAGTATCGGGGACTCATGGCTTTCCGTAAGAACCACCCGCCAAAGTTCAGTGGAGACTATGATCCGGAAGGTGCTAGGTTGTGGTTAGCTGAGACGGAAAAGATTTTCGAGGCGATGGGTTGCCTTGAGGAGCATAAGGTCCTTTATGCAACTTTTATGCTCCAAGGGGAGGTCGAGAATTGGTGGAAGTTCGTGAAGCCTTCATTTGTTGCACCTGGAGGCGTGATTCCTTGGAATGCCTTCAAGGACAAATTCCTGGAGAATTACTTTCCACGAGATCTCAGGAAGAGGAAGGCGAGGGAATTTCTGGATTTGAAGCAAGGAAACATGTCTGTTGGGGAGTACACGGCTAAGTTTAATGAGCTTCTGCAGTATTGGCCTCAATACCAAGATGCTCGGAATGAGGAAGATTTATGTGCTCAGTTTGAGAATGGGCTTCGATTGGAGATCCAACAGGAGGTTAGTTATATGCAGATCACGGATTTTAATCAGCTAGTGACAAAGTGCAGAATTTTTGAAGATAAGATGAAGGAAAGGCAAGCTAGAGGAGTTGGAGGACCTCAGAGAAACCATCCTTTTAGAGGAAATGGTAACAAGAGGATGAAGCCGTATGCTAGCAACAAGGGGAAGCAGCCCATGGCTACGTCCAACATGAGCCAGTCAAGGGGGACTGGGGTACAATGCTTTCAGTGTGGAGGACCGCATATTAAGAGGAATTGCCCACAGCTCCAGCAGACACAGGAGAATCGTTGTTATGTGTGTGGCAAGGTGGGCCATTATGCTCGAGAATGTAGGGTGACCGGGAGGCCGACAGTGACGGCCAATTCCAACACCGTCAATCATGGACCCACTAATTCCACAAGGAGCGGTAATGTTAGCAACAACAACACTAGTGGTGGAAGACCAAAAGTACCCTCTCGGGTATTTGCTATGAGTGGTTCAGAAGCAGCTGCCTCCGATGATTTGATACGGGGTAAGTGTTTGATTGCTGATAAACTACTAGATGTACTTTATGATTCAGGTGCCACGCATTCTTTCATATCTCATGCATGTGTGGAGAGGTTGGGGTTATGTGCGACGGAGTTGCCATATGATATGGTGGTGTCTACTCCGACGAGCGAGCCTGTAACCACCTCTCGGGTGTGTTTGAAGTGTCCCATAGTTGTTGAGGGTCGATCTTTTATGGCGGACTTGATTTGCCTACCTTTAGCCCATCTAGATGTGATCTTGGGGATGGATTGGTTATCTACTAACCATATCTTTCTAGACTGTAAGGAGAAGATGCTAGTGTTTGGTGGAGATGTAGTTCCAAGTGAACCATTGAAAGGGGATGCGGCCAACGAAGGAACGGGGGATGTTCGAACTTACATGGTGTTGTTCTCTATGTATGTGGAAGAGGACGCTGAAGTTAGTTGTATATCGGTGGTGTCAGAATTTCCAGAAGTTTTTCCGGATGATATTTGTGAATTGCCACCTGAGAGAGAAGTGGAATTCATTATTGACTTGGTGCCTGGGGCGAATCCAGTGTCGATTGCGCCTTATAGAATGTCTCCGGTAGAACTAGCAGAGGTGAAGGCACAAGTGCAGGATCTTTTGAGCAAACAATTTGTTCGCCCAAGCGCATCACCGTGGGGAGCGCCGGTCTTGTTGGTTAAAAAGAAGGATGGAAGTATGAGGATGTGTGTAGACTACCGGCAGCTAAACAAGGTCACTATCAAGAACAAATATCCTCTACCAAGGATAGATGATTTGATTGACCAATTGAGGGGAGCGACGGTATTTTCGAAGATCGATCTGCGATCGGGGTATCATCAAATCCGAGTTAAGAAGGAAGATATCCCAAAGACTGCGTTTCGGACTCGGTATGGGCACTACGAGTATTTAGTCATGCCATTTGGAGTGACTAATGCTCCGGCTATTTTCATGGATTATATGAACCGTATATTCCATGATTACTTGGATCAGTTCGTGGTTGTGTTTATTGATGATATCCTAGTGTATTCGAGGAATAAGGAGGAGCATGAGAAGCACTTGAGGATTGTGTTGCATATCCTGAGGGATAGGAAGTTGTTCGCCAAACTGTCGAAATGTGAATTTTGGTTGGAGAAAGTACAGTTCTTGGGGCACGTGATTTCCAAGGACGGGGTTGCGGTGGATCCGAACAAGGTGGAGTCGGTTATGGAGTGGCAACAACCGACAACTCCAACGGAGGTTCGAAGCTTCTTGGGGTTGGCTGGTTATTATAGAAAGTTCATTGAGGGATTTTCTAAATTGGCATTGCCTCTAACTAAGTTGACTCGTAAGAACGAGAAGTTTGTTTGGAATGAGAAGTGTGATCAAAGTTTCCAAGAGTTGAAGAGGCGGTTGACGACAGCTCTAGTGTTAATTTTGCCCGACCCTAAGAGGACATTTGAAGTGTATTGCGATGCAAGCGGGCAAGGCTTGGGATGTGTGTTGATGCAAGAGGGAAGAGTAGTGGCTTATGCTTCACGTCAATTACGTCCTCATGAAGTTAACTATCCGACTCATGACTTGGAACTAGCAGCGGTGGTCTTTGCCTTAAAGATTTGGAGGCATTATTTGTATGGTACTCGTTTTGAAGTTTTCAGTGATCACAAGAGTCTCAAATACTTGTTCGATCAGAAGGAACTCAATATGAGGCAACGGAGATGGATGGAGTTCCTCAAGGATTATGATTTTGGTCTTTCCTACCACCCGGGAAAGGCTAATGTAGTAGCCGATGCGCTAAGCCGGAAATCTTTACATGTTGCGACTATGATGAGTTTGGAGCAGAGATTGATAGAGGAGTTCCGAGATTTGAATCTAGCAATCGAGGTGCGACCCAAGAGCTTATTTGTGGGAGCGTTGCAGATCACAAATGAATTCGTAGATCACATACGCAAGGCTCAAGAGGATGACCCGTTTTTGCAAGGCAAGGTGTTAGAAGTAATAGGGGATAAGGATGTGGAGTTTGAGAAGGACACAACCGGGTTAATTAGGTTCAAGGGGAGGATATGTGTGCCATCTTTAGATGATTTGAAAGTTAAGATCTTGGAAGAAGCGCATAAAAGTCATCTTAGTTTCCATCCTGGAATGACTAAGATGTACCAAGATTTGAAGAGAAGTTTTTGGTGGCATGGCATGAAGAAAGATGTAGCCGAATATGTAGCAAGATGTTTGACATGTCAAAAGGCTAAGGTTGAGCACCAGCGACCATCAGGAGAATTGAAGCCATTGGAAATTCCAGAATGGAAATGGGAGAGCATATCTATGGATTTTGTATCTAGTTTACCCAAGACTAGTCGTGGGCATGATGCTGTGTGGGTCATAATTGATCGACTCACCAAATCTGCTCATTTTATTCCGGTGAATATGAAGTATAGGATGGAGAAGCTAGTGGAGTTGTACATCAAGGAAGTAGTGAGGTTGCATGGAATTCCTTCTAGTATTGTATCTGACAGGGATCCGAGGTTCACTTCTCGATTTTGGACGAGTCTACATGAAGCCTTGGGGACAAAGCTGAAGCTTAGTTCAGCTTATCATCCTCAAACAGATGGTCAGACTGAACGAACCATTCAGACTCTAGAGGATCTACTTCGGGCGTGTATTATAGAGCAACAAGGTAGCTGGATGGATTGTTTGCCATTGATTGAGTTTACTTACAACAATAGCTATCAAGCCAGTATTGGTATGGCTCCTTTTGAAGTTTTATATGGACGAAAGTGCAAAACTCCTATTTGTTGGTATGATGATGGAGAAGCAGTACTTCTTGGACCTGAAATGCTACAACAGATTAACGAACAAGTAAAGTTGATTCGAGAGAAGATAAAAGCATCTCAGGATAGGCAGAAGAGCTATTACGATAGAAGGAGGAAACCACTAGATTTTCAGGAAGGAGAACATGTGTTTTTGAAGGTTTCTCCTGTAACCGGAGTTGGAAGAGCTCTCAAGGCTAGGAAGTTGACACCCAAGTATCTAGGTCCGTATCAGATTTTGAAGAAGATTGGGCCTGTAGCTTATCATATCGCCTTACCTCCGAGTTTATCGAATTTGCATCCTGTGTTTCATGTCTCTCAACTGAGATGGTACAACCCAGATCCATCACATATACTTGCAGTGGACGAGGTACAGGTGAAGGATAACCTCACCTATAAAGCACAACCTCAGAAGATCACTGACCGAAGAATGAAGTCGTTGAGAGGAAAGGAGATCGCGTTGGTGAAGGTGTAGTGGGGAACCGATGAGGGTGATTCTACATGGGAGTTGGAGGATAGGATGAGAGAATTGTACCCAAGTTTGTTCATCGAGTAGTTAATTTCGGGGACGAAATTCCTAAAAGGGTGGGAGTATTGTAACATCCTGGAAATTTCTACCCGGAGTTTTCGGAAACGATGTATTTTGAATGATTATATATATAAGTATTATTCAGTGTATATGCCTATATGTTCTTGGTAAGGGTAGGAATAGTGGGGGCAAGATACGCGGGTTAGGCTAATTAAGGAAGATAAGTCCATAACTGGGAAGTTACAGGTTGATTCTTAATTAATTAGTCTAAAAATCATCGTTTTGCGTGCAACTTAAAATTTAACGAAACCAACCTCTGAACCACGCTCGGGGTTTTATTCTGAGCGTTTTGATATATATATTGATTACTTTCGAAAACTGGCCCCGACGGACGCAGAGAAACGCGAGAAACTGGAATCAGAGAAACGGCACGCAAACCGAGGCAGGATTTTAGCGTTTCAAAGGTCAGACTTTTCTCACTTTTGTGGCTGAGTGTGGGTCACAGTAAAAAGGGAAAGTGGGCCCTTTTGGCTCCACTCAAATAGGGACATGTGGCAGAGCTTGAATAAAATAATGGAAAAAGGGAAAACCCTTTTTATTTAAGACCAAAAAGCTTTTCTATCTCCTCACTCAGCAAAACAGAAAATTTCAGACAGCTCTCTCTCTCCCTCACGTTGCCATCCTCTTCCCCTCCATTCTCCATTGAAACCCCAACAAAGCTCCAACCTTTGGTGCTCATTTCTGCTCCAAATCGCGAAAGGAGGGCATTTTCGGGGTCGTGAAGTGCGTGGCTACGAGTGGGACTTCGAAAATTAAGGTTTGGGTGGACTTCTTTCTCTCTTAAATTTTGTGGGTATGGGATTTGGGGAGATATGATGGGTAGTCTTGCTAGGTTTCTGCTGTGTGATGATTATTTGTGAAGACATTTGCTGAAAGCTTGTTGAAATTGCCATGTTTGGATGAGTTAGACATACCCATTCTGTTTTAGGGTTTTTGTGATGATGTTTGTGATGTTTATATGCTGAAATTGCTCATGGAAAACTGTTAGAGATGAAAGGTAGAGTTAACCTAGGGTTGGAAAGTGAGAATGTGATGTTGTGAGTGGAAAAAGAGTGACGCTTGAGAGTTGGAAGGCTAAGTCTGAATTCTGTGGTAAATGGAGGTTAAAGTGAGTTAATACTAGCTTGAAATGTCATTTAGAACGTGTGATAAAGGTTAGGCTGTGCTAGAGAGAAAAACAAATGACCAAAGTGAACCAAGAGCCATTTCTAGGGCAAAATTGGGTGTTGAGGGGTCAAATTTTGATTCGGTGGAATTTTTGGTGTAAATTCAGTTTGAGCAAGATGAGATTGATGTTATGGACTTGTGTGAGGTGAGAGTTTGCTTCAAATTTACTTCATTCTAAATTTCACTTTTCAAACCTAAAAAACCCATTGAATGGAGGGGTGTTGGACACCTAGATTCTGTGTTGCTGTGCTTTAAAGCTTGATTTTGGTTTAGACATGATTGATACATGATTTGGGACTTGTAGGTTTTGATTTGGGCAAGATTGGATGAGAGGAAGTGGGATTTTCAAAATCTGCACTTATGTAGAATTTTGCTGTCAAAATAGGTGCAGCAGGATTTTAGCTTGGTGCAGAAAATGCTTGTGTGTGGTTGGCTGTGGAAAGAGTAGTACAGAATGAGTTCTGGATGTTTTCTAGTAGATCCCAACGGTCACAATGTAGGCTTATGCACTATAGACTTCCAGTAAAATTTTCGAGTCGATCCAACGGTTAATGAACCGGAACGAAGGAATTGTTACTGGGGTCTTAAGTGAGAAAAAGCTGTGATTTGGTTGGTGTTTTGGCAGAGTTTTCTGCCTATGCTCTGTTTTGCTTGGCTGTGATAGCTTGTGCGGTTTGAATGTTGTTTTGCTTGGATGTTGTGGAAGCTTGAGAGGATTGATGGGGACCCGGTGTTGAGAGAAACGAGGATATGGGCTACGTGGGAGTATGTGAGCTCAGATGGAGGTGGGCAACAGGGGATGGTGGGTTTATGCGCGCTTTGTGGATGTGGAAAACTTGTTGTGCACCATCGCCCGACCGCCACCTAGTACCACATGTGATGGGTACCCCATAATCCTACAAGCTTGAGATGAGGAAGTGTTGAAGGGTGAAACTTCCTGCTTTTATTGTTGACCACAGAGTGGTACCTGGAGATATGTCGCGGGGGTCAGGAGACCTTGGGGACGTCAGGTGGGGTGCTATTGCCCAAAACCAAGCTTGACCAATCCCGACCCAACCCGGGCATAGTCGGTCAGTGAGAACCTGTGATGTACCTAAGCAGGCGAGCTCCTGGCAGGCAACAAATAAAAGGAACAAAGACCACAAAGCAAGGAGGCTTGTGGTGGCTGGCCAGCTGTGAAACTTGACTGATATGTGAGATATGGTCTCTGGTAATCGATTACCAAGGGTGGGTAATCGATTACAAGGCTTAAAAATGAAGACAGGGGGCTAATATGGTCTCTGGTAATCGATTACCAGGGGATGTAATCGATTACCAGGCTTGAAAACGAAGTCAGGAAGCTAAGGGAGCCTCTGGTAATCGATTACCAGCCTGTGTAATCGATTACACAGAGGGATGGGTCACTGGTAATCGATTACCATGTATGTGTAATCGATTACCAAGGCTATGTAATCAATTACCAGAGATGGAAATCCTTAAAATACCCCTTTTACTTGCATGTAGTGGTTATGAGACAAATTGTGTGCAGCGCAGTTAGATTCTTGTGAAAGAGTCTACCCCTCTCTTTTCTTTCTTGTAGATCGTGATGGCGGCGCAGCTAATCCGTGATTGAGTAGAGATGGAGTGCCTAGAGGGAGCTTGGGAGACCCTCGAAGGCAACACGAGGTGCCGATTTCGGGGCACCATTCGATTCACGGCTACTTCTTTGGTGCATCCAGATGAACCTGCACGGACGCTTCAGCGCACGGTGGAGTGGATACTACCCACGCCTACACCATATCGTCTAGTGGAGCCCGTCCAAGTGATCGAGGTAACGTCATCCGAGGAAGACCCTGAGGAGGATCTTGCGGAGCTACCTCCTGAGCCTGTTGTGGATGCTCTTGACTTTCTAGAGGGTGATGAGGATCCACTTCTTGAGGTGGATTCTCCCGAGGAAGTCATGTCGGCATCTGAGGCAGACTCTACGGAGGATGGTGGCCCGGGGGAGATGGCGATCAGCGGAGGCTCTTCATCCTAGTGGACAGCTCTTTGGATTCGTTTTGTATATTTTTTTAGGGTGGGTGTATCTAGGACTGACTGTTAGGTTTACTCTTTTGTTTTTGTATGGGTAGACCTGATGTATAGGAATTTGATGATTGTATACATGTGGCTGAAGCCACCACTATGGACACCTTTGCTCTGGATGACACTATATATTTTGTAAAACTCCCATATTTTGGACAGCTTTAAAATGATGAATGCATTTATGATCGATCTTGTTATTTGAAAAGAAAGCATTAGCAACTTTATTTGTGAAAGAGTTTATCGACTGTATCTTGTTTCTTTATTTTCATGTGACGACCTAAAGTAATGGCTGGTACATTCTTCCTTTTGAAACAGCAAAATAGTTTAGAGATTTTGAGCGGTAAGAAAGAAATGACTCCGAATAGAGTTGTGAACTGGCCATTCAGGACTCTGTAGTGAGGATTTTCCTTCTAAACCTAGTTATGGTGAAAAGAGAAAGAAATGAAAAAGAAAAAAAAAGAAAAAAAAATTTACCATGGTTTTTGTTATTTAAATTATTACTATTAAACCAGTCATTAATTTAGGGACGCCACAAGAACCCTAGGGCCTTCTTCAGCAGCTCTAGCCCAATCTTCTTAGAGCCTCTTGCTCATGGTTCTAGTGATTGGTCCCTTCCTAGGGAGGATTGCATCAAATATTTTGCTACTTGAACATACTAACTAACATGAATTTGTTGTTTATGGAACATAAGTTGAGAAGTGGGTTTAGAATGAATGAAAGGAACTCAGGAAGTTACCTTATGTTATTTATAGTGTACATAACCATATTGGTTGCATTAAGATTAAAGTACTAACATAGTTCTGTTTAAAGAACTATATGTTTGTTGCATTTTAACTATCAACTCATAACCAACCACTAACCTATAATACATAATTACCATTTTTTGAACCGCAGTTTCATGGGTGTTTGCATTACTTTAATTCCATTTTTGTACAATTCCAACAAACTATTTAGTCTATATAAAAAATACTTTCATGTTTTGCTAACATATAGTTTACAAGGAACATTAAGCATAAAACTCATTTTATTGATATCACAATTGTTAGAGATGACTGAGCTTCTTTTGCCCTGATTTTTTGCTTTTATGCTTACCATTTTAGGTTTGCTATATAATTTCTTCACACTTACTAATTTCTTAACACCCATCAATAATATTAATGTATGTTGCAAAAATTTTCGTTGTGCAATAATTCATTCTAAGCCTTGTTGTTTTTCTCTCCCAGTTATTTCAGGAACAAGTGAAGCAATTACATTCAGAAGATGTCATCT
Organism: Glycine soja; assembly: GCF_004193775.1. Lineage (NCBI taxonomy): Eukaryota > Viridiplantae > Streptophyta > Magnoliopsida > Fabales > Fabaceae > Glycine > Glycine soja. The sequence continues at coordinate 37,452,982 of NC_041007.1, read as the reverse complement.
TCAGATTTAGAAGCTACACAAGACAAGGTGCAACCTCCCAAATTTTAGGAGAGAATGCTTCTTCAAATTTAGAAGCTTTTGAGGCTTCAAAAAATGCATTGGCAACAGACCTTTCCAATGTGTTTGCTTATTTGATTGTTTAGCTAACAAGTTTGCAGATGTAGTAGCGCCAAGTCCAATTGTAAAAAGTATGGTGTGGTAATATCTTCTTTGTAGAGGATCATTTATTGACTAAATGTAAATTTTAAAATTAGTTTGTTTAGTTGAGCTACTTTAATTTAAAACTACTTTGTCATTTGGGATATTTTTCAACAGAAACAAAAAAGGCATCTATTTCTAAGACTCAAACTTGGATCCCAAGAGGTGATCAGTAGAACACATCAATGATTTCTCAAGGTCCACCTTCCCACTTCATGCATCATCCTATAAAAATCAATTAGGGCATTAATAGTCTTCCACAATAGAGTCACTCTTGACCTTTTAGGGGCACATGAAAGAATAATAATAAGGGATCCTTATTTATAAATATTTTAATATATATATATATATATATATATATATATATATATATATATATATAGTATTAAAAATAGATATGTAATTTCATTAAAATATGATATGTTTTATTACATTAAGTGAATAAATTGATTTTAAAGATGTATCATATTTTTCATTCAAATTGTAACTATTTATTTTACACCTCCGAAAAATTTATCTGTGCACAAATATTTATATATAAGGACACCCTAAAAAAATAGCAAAAATACACAATATGTTTATACAATCTTTCTAAAATGATTTTATACAAAAAAACACACAACCATCATTTTCAATAATTTTTAAGACCTCTTTGTTTTTATCATATGATAAGGCTATAAAAATAAACAACCACGCATAGAAAAATAAACAACCTCTGGGTCTTTATTCGTGATCCCTAATAAAGACTCAAAATTTCTATTTACTCCTTAATAATTTTTTCTACTCCTCGATAAAACAACAATTTTAGTTTATGTCCTTGTAACATTTTTTAGTCCCTATAAATTAGACATTTTTTTCCTTGCTTCCTAATAAAAAAAATCATTTGTTATTAATCCATTTGAAAAAGACTAATAACAAATGAAAAAAATATATATAAGGGACTAAAGTTAAAATTCACGAATTTATCAAGGATTAACAAAACATGTGAAGGACCAAAAATAAAATTATTATTTCATTAGGACTCAATGTGAAAAAAAAATTTAGGGAACAAAAATTTCGGTATTTATTAGGGATCAAAAAAATATTTTATCCAAAAAAATATATTTCATTCTTTGCAACAGAGAATATATTATTCTTATTTTTCTCAGGTAAAAAATTAATTTTATTTTTAATAAAATTCAGGTCAATTATGATTTTAAAACTTTAAACATGATATCTAAATAAAATTATAAAAAATATCATTAGAATTGTTATAGTGAATTTTATAATCTTGTATCTTTTGTTTAATTTATATAAATTTGGTTTTTATTGTATGTGAAAAGTTATTATGATTATTTCAGTTGTTTAAATTTAATACATTAATTTAAAAATTATAATTCAATTTTTGTATTTAGCCCCTTCATATGATCTATTATCAATAAAATATCATCATTTTATATTAAAACTTACATATATTTATATTTTTTTTAATGATATACTAACTTTTAGTTTAGTTTTCTTTATAATTTAAGTTTTAGTTTGTATCTATTATTTTTTTTAAATGTTTCTTATCTTGTTAAAAAAGCAAACATGCTTATCATTAAAGATCTATTACATTAATACTTTTTAATTACATATTTATAATTTTTTTAAAAATTTTGAGCCTCTCCTAGTCATGGGCCTTGGGTCACCACCCTTCCAATCAAGGCGCAGGACTAGCCTTATTCCACAATGATTTTAGGCAAATGAAATATTTTCAGCAACAAAGAACAAATCATATTAAAAATCATAGCTTAACACACACTTAATTCAGAAAACAAGAGATTGAGACAAGTATTCTCGCTATTACAGTGGCTAAACACTTAATGCAATAGCGAAAATCCATGGTAAATCCTTTATTTGTTGTTTTTTTGTAAAACCATCATCAGTAAGTTTTATCGAGGATCTCGAAAAATCCTTGGCAATACAGTGGGCTAAGCCCACTTTGGCTTGAGGATAATATATATAGTGGATTCTTCTGTCGTTAATTTGACCCTTGATAATAGTAAAGAAAAAGTTGTTGGTAATTCATTAGTAAAAGTACATTAGGAAAGAATTTATATACAATTATAGTGAGCTAAGCCATTTGTAATGGGGGATTTATCCAATGTAAGAAACCCATTGTAATACAGAGGATTTAATTAGCCTCGATAATTATTTATTGGCTAATTTTTTTTTCGTCCCTATGGAATTAAGAAAATAGGGATTTGAACCATCTAAAATTTTTCATATATTTTTTGTTCTCACAAAAATGAAATATACAACTTTTTGGCTCAAAACTAGGCTAGGATGATTCTCATACCTACTTGTCACTGTCCTTTGTATGTGTCATTTTTGCATTGTTCCAATTGTTAGCTATTATTCTTACATTTTTGGGGGGTTACAAACCCCACAAATTGCAAAAGAAAAAATATCACAATTTTCAAACTCCTTTTTCCTAACCTTCTTCAAACTTCAACAACCACAACCATGGATTAACCTCTAATCCCACCCCAGAATTCACCCTATTCTCTCACTTCCTCCCTCATAGGTTTAATCCAATTTGCCAATTCAATACACATTCTTTTGCCACTACAACATTCCTGTAAATATCGCTCAACCACCCGCTCTACCATCCTCCGCCACAACTCTACCCTCACATTCTGTGACTTTCGCCTTCCCCGTCACATATATCGATGCTGGCAACATCAACAGTGTCTATCTTTGCCACCTCTGCCATGACTGCTACAACTTCGACAACACCTACTTCAACACCATGATGGTGGTGGACATGGAGGTCGTGACGCTGAAGAAGAAGACATGGAGAGAGAAGATGCATAGAAAGATTCTGTAGATGGTTGACCACTGTTGACTCCCTAATGTAGTTACTTTTTGTTAATTTATGTCTCAAGGAAATTTCAATGGGGGTTTACCGAAAAATGCACCGGATCATCAAGTATTTAAAATTTAAAATAGATGAATCCGAGTATCGAACATAGGGAACTAATGTTAGCTTGAATTAAGTTCAAAATCAAAGCATTGTGGAGAGAACATGTATGAGTGATAATTTCAAACAGAATTTAAACTAAACTTTTATGCTAAAAACTATAAAATGCAAGGGAAATAAAATGACAGAAGTAGGTAAAAATGTTGGGTCTTTCTAATAAACAAGCTGATGCATAGAAATATATTTCTCTAATCAATTGTGCTCTCGTGTTCTATGCTGTAGTCTAAATTACTAAACCCTCAATCCCTCGTTAGGCCGAATTAATCCAAGCTTCATCCTTAGATCCCTCTTGCTGGACTAGACCCGATTTAGACAACCCTTTTAGGTTTAGACTAACTTAAACTGAGTTTCGTTCGCAGATCCCTCATTTAAGACTAGACTCAACTCAAGTAGCTTACGAAAGTTTAGCCTAATTTAGCTTAAGCTTTTTCCGCAGATCCCTCATTTAAGACAAGGCCTAAACTAAACAGCATTATTGTAACAGCATAATTAAAACCAAAACTTAACCTGCAGATCCCTCATTTAAGACTAAGTTTTGATCCTGCTTCAATCAAGTTCTAAGGCAATAGTACATTTCCCAATGCTAAAGTCACCTAACTGTGCACACAAATAGGTGATCAGACCAAAAGCATACAAACATCAAGCATTGAATGAAACATTGAACACAAAAAACACAATCAATTAGATATTCTGTATTTACATTAGTTGTTCATTAGAAATCCCCAACTAGGGTGTTTAGCCAGCCATTACAAAGAAACCCTAATAATAAATAAGACTAAAAGAAGAGAGTGATAGTTTCTTACACAAGAAGGGGGATTCCTCCTCCTCTTCTTAGCATCTCACACTCACTCTCTATTCAATAATCTCTCTCAAATGACAAAACCTAGGCTTCAATGCACAAGTTGTTCCTCTTTGCTGCTTCTAAGGCTCTTTTCCCAAAATAGGCACTGTGGAATGCTATGCATCAGTGCCTCCTAAAATTTTGTGCCCAGTCTCAAAAGGTGTGTCTACAATCCGTACCCTAATTCTACATAAGACAGGCTTTAAATAGGCTCAGAATTCGCGACCTTGTGCTTAGCGCCACCCTCGCACTTAGCGTGAGTAAGTGGAATTGGGCATAGCGCCAATCTCGTGCTTAGCTTGACTGAAGGCACCTGCTGTGCTTAGCACACTGATCTCGCGCTTAGCACATGGCTTTGATGCTAATGCTCTGCCAGATTCTCCTTTGCACTTAGCCCAACTGCTACTTTTTTGCAATTCAAAACTTAGCCACTTTTTCACCTGAAAATGCACAGAGTTCATCATTAAATCCAATGGAAATGTTCTAGAGACAGTGTTAACCATAAAACAAGATTTATTTACAAAATTTACTCCAAAATAACCATAAATTGGGGAACTATACAAGCTTTGGAAAATGATTTATATACAAAAGTTAGTCGTATAAAGCGACTAACAACCACCCATTCCTCACCCACTTCTCATCATGTGTTGTCTTCTTCACTTTATATTTTGAAGATTCTGAAGATGGTTGACCACTCATTCCTCCAAAAGAATTTTGCAGGAGAAAATCCATACTAAATTTTACAAGAACGGAAAGCATATTTTAGTCTTATCCATTTTTTACCAAAAAAAATTGTTTACAAAATTATGAGTACCTACATATATTAATTAGTTTCAAACACTAATAATTTAAAGATAATACTTGTTTATACATAAAATTATTCCGTAATATAAAATATTCTATTTTCAAAGCTTAAATTATTCAAAACATAATAATTCATATAACTAAGATTTAAACAAAAATAAAAATGAAAACATGACATAAAATTTCATAGAAGTACCACTAAGTCAAAATAGAAATACTACATATAATACAAATCCATAGAATAAAATTCTCAAAAACAAATTAGAACATATTATATTCACATTGATAATACAATTCAATTACATGATCCATAATATTCACTTAACAAAATAAGTGAGTGTTGTCCTTTTATTAGTGATACCAAGACATGCCTTGACATCAACAAGTTAGTGTTGTCCTCTTATAAGTGATAACAACATTATGAAGGCTTTGATGCTCTGCCATTTGATGAATCGTGCATCCCAAACTCCATATATCAGCAGGAAGACTATAACCATTCGTATTCATTACAAAATAATAAAGCAAACATTAGGATACATTACATCTTATTGTGGAAAAGAAAATGAAAGGGAATGACATGCTTGTTCAAAAGAAATTACAATATCTAAAGAGGAAAGGAAAGTTCCACTACTACAATAATGGTTATTTACGACACACTAACTACGACAGTTAAAAAGAAAATGTCATTGAAGGATATGCGGTGGCAGTGTAGTAATTTTAACGAATGTATACGACGACAATTATTGAATAACCATGTTCAATAGTGAGTTTAACCTTTTGACTGTCTTTGAATAATCTTACTTATTATTTCCGAAAGCACTACTTATTAACTAGCTTCCTCTCAGTCGTGTGCACATAACCCCATTACTTTTATGTTTCTATTCGACTTTCTCTGACCCTCCTGGAATTTCTGCTTAAAAGTGTGTTTGCCTTTGTGTTTACAATGACCCTCGAACCCACCCGCACTCTCTCACTCAAGCTTTGACTGGGCCCTCTGTCTCTTGAAGCTCTGCAAAGCAACACCGGAGCAGTTCATCTGCGAAGTTTCTGTCAAAGGTGTCTATTGTTGGAACAAGTGGCCTTGGAATAATTAAGAAGGGGGGAGTTGAATTAATTATGAATGTGTCTTGACTAATTAAAAATTTATCCTTCTTAATGTTACTAGATTCAATTAGGCTTTACTACTAAGTTATGAGAAAGTAAAGAATAGAAATAATAACTTAGACAAAAGTAAAGCGGAAATAAAAAGTACACAGCGGAAAAGTAAAGATCGTAGGAAAGAAGAAAGCAAACACAAGTTTTATACTGGTTCAGCAACGACCTGTGCCTACATCCAGTCCTCAAGCAACCTCTGGAGATTTCCTTTCCTTGTAAAAATCCTTTACAAGCAAAGAGCCACAAAGGATGTACCCTCCCTTGTTCTCTTTAAACAACCAAGTAGATATACTCTCTACTTGAAACGAACCACAAAGGATGTACCCTCCCTTGTGTTCACTATTACAACCAAGAAGCTACCCGTTTCATACACAAAATTCTCAGACGGTTAGTTCTTTAAATTCAGTGCTTGGGCAAAGAATTCTCAAACGATTAGTTCTTTGAATTCTTTGTTTAGGGAATCAAAAGAATTCTCAGACGATTAGTTCTTTGAATTCTTTTGGCAAGAGGGAGAAGGAAAGAAGAAGAGGAGAAAACAGAAGGATAACACAGTTTTTGTTTTTGCAGAATTTTCCTTTCTTCAAGGAAAGATTGAACAAAAACTTAGAATGAATTTGGCAAAGGTTTTGCAAGAGAAAAGCAGTGGAAAATTTTGTGTAATCAGATGTGTTTTTCTGTGTTATTGTATATATAAAATGCATGCCAAGGTCTTATATTTATAGAACCTTGATACCTTTTGAGAAAACCATGTTAAGAGTTATAACTCATAACATTTTCTTCAAAAACATTCACTGGTAATCGATTACCATAATGGTGTAATCGATTACACAATGTATTTTATGAAAAGTTGTGACTCTTCACAATATGATTTGAATTTCAACGTTCAGATTCACTTGTAATCGATAACTAATATAGTATAATCGATTACACTATTTGAAAATCATTTTGGAACGTTGCAAAACACTGAAACCAGTTTGAAAACCATCTTGGTCACTGGTAATCAATTACCACCAAATGGTAATCGATTACCAGAGAGTAAAAACTCTGGTAACTTAGAAGATTTCAGAAAATCCTTTTTAAAACAAAAAGTGTGCTATTTGATGTTTTTTTTAAAAAATACTTTTTACTACCTACTTTGACTTGGCTTGATGCTTCTTGATTTCTTCATTTGATTCTTGAATCTTTGAGTGGAATCTTGAATGCTTGATTCTTTAATCTTGAAACAACTCTTTGAGCTTTGGCATCATCAAAACATCTTGGTGAATCATCATGGTTGCTTTGCTTCCACATCTGTGTAGGTAAGAACCCATGTCTATCAAGTGTTTGTTTTCCTTCGATGTGGGTACTATGGTTGAATTCAGTTTGTTCTCAGTCGAAAGGGTGTCTGTTTGTTGTTTTCTGCAACCGAGTTAAGCTTAATGGGAATGTGAGGTATGCTTCTTTTGTTAGGGCAGGACCTAGTTTGTAGCAAGTCCACATCGGTGAATATAATTTCATTTTAGTGAAAACAATTTCCTATTAATTAAACAATTTCCTATTGTCTATTTGATCTTTTCCTGCCCAATTTTGAATTCTGAAAACACGGTAATTGTATGTTCTACATATGATAGTAAGTTGGATATTTTCATTTTAGTGAATTTTAATCATGAAAACTGAAAATAAATTCATAAACAAGTAGCACAAAGAAGCTGATATTGACAGGGAAGAGAATGAGGAACATGGGATGGAGAATGGAAGTTAGAAAGCTTCCAATTCTAACAAAAATATTTTGCATAATGCAGATGATCCCTTTTAAAATTAACTTTTGACATACCATGATCAGTGATTCAGTGATAGGTGCTTTCCAGAGTTTCTTAGAAATTGAACCTTCCCTCCTTGGAGATATAATGTGCCTTGAGAGTTGTATACACTATGGCTCTCCTATCCTCCTCCACCTGTTATTCTAGAGTTAGGGAGTGACATTACAAGCTAAACTTTGGCCATAAAAACTGAGATATGTATAAAAATATATTTATATGCTACCATCCATTGTGGACTAGTTTAATTTGGTAGATGATGATGTTCATATACAAGATCTCCCATCACCCACGAGTTTGGTTCAAAAAGATGTTTCCTAGCTACCAGATGTGAGAAAATGTTCTTTGAAGTCATGGACTTACATTTATCTAATTAAAAAATATGGTTGAATGGTAACTTGACATGCACTAGAATCCATTTTTTTGTGATCAATAGATATTGGAAATCACATGAAGGCACTTGAATAATATAACCTAGTTAGATGAATCTATGATTAGTAGAAGCATTGTGACTTTTCATGAAACAGTAGGTCACCTTATCTCTTTCTCTTGAATATATGTCCTGGGACATATGTCATTGAATTCAAGTTTCAAAGTATCATTTATCCCATCTATCTTCAGAAAGAGTAAAGAGAAAGATCCTACTCTAAATTCTTGATGTTCAACCATTTTAGAAAGTCAGAACAAGTTAGGTCCCATCTATCTTGAGAAAGAGTAAAGAGAAAGATCCCATCTGGTTGTGCTGTTTGTGAGCTATGCCCTTTTGATTGGGTTGTGTGTGGTTAGGTCTATTGCTTCTTGAACAGACAAATTAGGTCTTAGAATATCCTCTAGGCTAATGAGATAAATATGACCAAGGTACAAGTGATTGGTGGGAATGTAAACACAAAAAGGCTATTTGTCATCTCTGTTCTATAGAACCACTGAAGTAGTGATGAACCCAAGTGCATACTCACCAACACAGGGATGCTAATGGAAACTTCTTTGAAAGCATTGGAGCTTTGATCTGCCAAATAACTATAAAAAAACTTAGAGTTTGCTAATTACATCAAATAAATGACAAATAAATACATGAATATGTTAACAAATATACCTGGTGATATTGCCGCACTTATTTGCTTAGACACAACATATAAATAGCTTACAAGGGGCATTTTCTTATAGAACCATTCAGCTAGGGTAAGAATTGAAGTTCCTAACCATGATGACATGAGAATTCTAACCAAAAATATGACAGTGATGGAAGTAATAAATCTAAGATCTCTCGATTGCCCAAGTAGTTAATTATAATGCATGATTATATCTGTTACAAATAGCATCAAGAGATGAAATTGAAAATTTGAGAGTTGAACTTCAAACTCAACTTTCTACAACGCAAAATTTTAGAAACTTAAAACAAAAAATTTGATATATCAACCACTAAAAAATTTATTAAGGCCTAAAATAAAAATGATCATGACAATGTCAAGTATAGTTAAACCAAATTACTTTCTTTCTCCTATCACGTGCACTTGCTATTTTTCATAGTACTTTTCATGTTGGCCGTTTAAGGAGAGTGATCTCACTTCTCTGAATTTTCACTTTCTCCTATCTCGTGCACTTGCTGTTTTTCATAGTACTTCTCTGAATTTTCACTCTCTCTGGTTTTTCATAGTACTTTCTTTCTCCTATTTTTTCAGCTCTGTGTTGTTCCATGAATCCTTGTGCTTCCTCTTTGCTTCCCTCAGGTGACTACTCATTGAAAAATATTACCTTTACTTGCTCCTGTAAGCCAACTGTGCTAGTAACTTAGCTTGCAGACCTGGGGTGTTTTGTTTCAGTGGTTTTCATGAATGCTTGCTTCTGGGTTTCAAACTCCCAAATGGGTTCCACATTATGGGTTTGGTTTCAAAGGATGTGCTTTAAATTGGACTTTGGGCTTTCTTTCTGGTGCTAGTGTTTGGTGTTTTCCTCTTGATGTTAAGTGCTGCTTCTTAATTCTAATATGAACAATTGGGGGGGGGGTTTATTTTTTATTTTATTAAAGATGTTTTTAGTTGTTGTATGTACAAATCAAGATGAAAATATGGAGTTCCATTTATTCAAACTTGTACAAAGATGTGCCTAGATATCATTTGTGTTCTTGCAGCAACAAAAATCCACCATCCATTATCTACTTGCCTTTGGTTTTTTTCATCATCTTTTAGGATGCTGGTTGACTTTTGAGCAGCATGAACAAAATTTCTATTGTATACTAGATGGCCCCTCTCACTATAGTTGACCTGATTATTGTAAATCCTTCATCACATTGTAATAGGCTATATGGTAAATGATAATGCCTTTCTTGTATATACTATATTGATGTCATGCCTTCCTAAGATTTTTTTTTATTTTCTTTGATGTTCAATGCCATGGAGTAGACAATAAATGTACTATCCAGATGTAATGAGATAAAAGGTACAATTTTGGTTATACCTTCCAAATTGGTTTTGTTATCCATATTTGCATTCCATGTTCACTTGTCTTTTGGTTAACATTGATGTCATGTAAACAGTAATTATGAGAAATTTAATTTAATGAGAAAGCATTAAAGGTGAAAAGAAGGCACCAAGGAGTTTGGCAAATTGCACCGTTCATGCCATAATCGAAAATAAACTTGCTTCCCAGGTTGTTTAATTATAATTTGAATGAGTAAGATATGTCAAGGCTGCTAAGAATGATGTGTCTACATTTACTAAAGATTGAATTTTCAAAATGCATTTTGATTACACATGGAAAGCAGGTCAACTACAGTGAGAGGGGTGGGGCCATCCAGTATAATCAAAATGTTTTCCCTAATACTTAATACATATTTTTGTTCACCATTGAATGTATGACTATCCTCTGCTTTACGTACTGAAAAATGACCTGTCAACATCAATAAATTAGTTCTCAGTTGTCAACGACATTTTCAGACTCATTATCGCCAGACAAACCTGTATACTCAATTTGACTTTAGAGGGTTAATTTTAGTTAAAATACTAGCTACGTCAAACAAGTTTGGGTTCTAAATTTTGTATTAGTTTCTCTGTTGTAGCAATCTTGGTTTTGTTGCTAGAGATCCTTTAAGCTAATCTCAATCTATATAGGCATTGAGGAAATTGCCAATACTTTTCTGATAGGTTTTATAAAACACCAATAATTCAAGGGATCAAGTTGAGTATATTGAGATTCTGATATGACAATAGACACAACTTTTTGATTTCACATTGTGAAGATGCCATATATATCAAGATAAAGACTATCAATACTAGAAACTTTTCTTGATACTTTCTAAACAAACCTAGGTTGAATATGTAATACACTAATATGTTTGGACACTACGGAAATACCTTTTACCATTTTTCAACTATTTTCTTCAAGATAGCATGTTCAATTTTCTATGCACAAAATATGTAGCAGCAGTTGTTCATACGAGCTACATCTTGATTTACATATGAATATTAGACAATTTGATGCAATTGACTCATTAGTTTCTATTTAAAGGTATTAATGTCAAAATTTAACAGTCATCTTCTTTACTCTGTATTTCTCTTTATAATTGTTCTACAGCCATGATTTAGGTATGGACATAGTTTGTTTCAACTGTAAACTAGATATTCTCCCTGTTGGTATAGTTGTCATTTGATAACAAGTGCATGCATTTGTTTGTTGTTATGACCTTGCGTTTATGCCTGCTTCTGTTTTAAGTAAGCTATGAAATAGTCACTATAGTTGCAATTGTTAACTACTCTCCCATTGCATATCAAACTTTCTTTTGTGCTACTGGCAAACAAGTATATGAAACCCATTGCAATTGACCTTGGAATATTATGTGGACTTGAGAAGGAACCAAGCTGAGAGTAGTTTTTGATCCTACAAGGAGTTGGTTTTGCTTTTTTTTTCATTAGGTAATTTTAAGGCTCTTGGTTATGACATCCCTCATAAACATAAAATGATTTTATTTTGCATAGAAAAACTAGACTAGCTGAAGTGTAACAAAGTTTACTAATCTGGTTGCAACTCTTTGTAGGCTGATAAAGCTATTTCCTCTTTAAAACCTGAGAAAATCTCTTCTATATACTATTATTTTTTCTTATTTTATTTACGTTTTTAATACTATAGCTAAAATGATATACATTAATGGTACAAACCAAGAGATTTCAGGGTGTTACAGGTGTTAAGATTTGCAATCCAATATAGACAGGAACCAAAGAGTGAGAGAATTAAGAACAATAAATACAAGCCTTCTAAGTAGAAAGCTGAGTATACATGAAATATAGAGTTGTCAAAATTAGCCTAGTCCAATGGGCCAGCAGGCCAAACTGGCCTCTTAAAGTAGAGCCCAAAATGAATTGGACCAATTTGGCCTTGCTCAGTGAGCCAAGCTGAACCCCTAAAATGCTGGCCCAAAAATTACCAAACCTATTCAGCCTGAGGCACTACCATTGGCACTACCATTTTTGCTATCGACACCAATACTATTGGAATTTGGGGGTGGAAAGACAAAACAATCCCTAAGGTAGTGTTTCTATTTAATTTAAAACATTAAAATGCTAACAAATACTGGTATAGAATCCATGATAGTAGAATCTTAGTTTAGGTTACTCAACATACTCCTTCAAGTCCATTTTGCTTCCAAATTCCTCCTCATTTGTCCCTTTGTTGCCTTTCTTTGATGCGGCATCCTTTACCAACTTGTTTAATTTAGTTTAAAACAATTATATGCTAAGAAATACTGGTATAGAATCCATGACAACATAATCTTAGTTTAGGTTACTCAACATACTTCTTCGGGTCCATTTTGCTTCCAAATTCAACCCCATTTGTCCCTTTGGTGCCTTTCTTTGATGAGGCATCCTTTATAGACTTGTTTAATTTAATTTAAAACATTAAAATGCTTTGCCAATTTTGGCAATTAATCCATGACAGCAGAATCCTACAACACTATTCATTTTGCCCATTTTCAAGCATCATTTATCCAACTATAAACATGTTAACAGATACATATATGCAGCTAATTCGTTCTGGATAATTATTCAGAGAAAAGGCACAGATGCATGTTATAAGCACTTAAAAATGCATAGTTTGGTCACATACCCTTAGGGTAATGATTTAGTAAGTTTTTAATCATCAAAATACACAAGAAACATATATAACTCCCTGAATTTAAGCTTGAAATCAGTACCATAACAATCCATATGAACTGCACGGATTTTCAATCATGCAGCACATACACCACCATAACCCCCAAAACTTTAAATGTTTTATATTTATAAAGTACAGATCTTAATTACTCATGACCACTACAAGCTTCCCATAAATCTCTATCATCAATAACTTTGGTCTTTGATCTCTACCGTTGATAAATTTATTTTTAATCTTTATTGCAAATGACTTTGGTCTTCGATCTATATGATAGATAACTTTATCTTTAATCTTCACTGTCGACATGTGATCATCATATTAGTATTTTACTATTTTTATAAAAAAATCATGTACATAATACTTTTTTTATTTGTACCATTTTAAAGTTAAAACAAGTTAAAATGTCAAAACAATCTTCATATGCTTGTGCATTGTTCTAATGGCAGTGGTAATCTGCTCAGTCTGATCTTCATTGGTGCATACTGCAAGAAGTACCTTAGTTGTTCCCCCATCTGGGTAGCAACCATACATCAATCATTTCTTCAAATATTTCTAAGCACTTTAAGTAATGTTTTTTTAGAGTAGGTTCCAATATGAGAAGTGCAAGTCACCACATCAGGTTTTAAGCCTTTGCTAGGTAGCAACTAAAAGAAGTTCTCCATTGTCTCAACAAATCCTGCTTGACCATACCTATTTATTAAGATATTATATGTACTAATGTCAGCTACATATGATCCTTTTTCCATCACTCTCAGAACTTTTTCCATCTTTTGTAGAAATGATTTCCTATCTCTCTCAACCACAAAATCAAATGCTACCTGCCATGTTCTGTTCTTTTATGTCCCCTAACTGTTTCCATCTATCCACAAGCCTCTCAGAGTATTTTGTTATCATTTTGTTGACAATTTTATTAATTTTTCATGTTGAAATGGTTTTGATATAAACTAGTGAGTATCCCTTGTTTTGTCTGCGGTTTTCCTTTTAAGTATAATTAGAATTTAGGGTAAGCATGGATTAACAGAGACAAAATGTTTGAAACTAAAATAAGAATATGTGCAGTTAGATTTAATGAGAATTTGAAAATTTAAAATAGAGTTATAGTCATTTAAAGGGACATGTGTCAATTTAATTTTCTAAGGGAGATTAAAATCATAATCAATACTCAATAGTGGCAAATAGTGCCACTTAAAAATGACAATCCCTAGAATGTTAACAGATAGCCAATTCCTCTACTTCCATAATCTGGCTTGGCAATCCTACCTTGATCTCACCAAAAGTGAATCATTGAGTGTGATTAGGATTTCTAGTCATACAAAAGCACAAGTGAAATCTTCAATGTGAATATTTACAATTGCAATTTTTTTTTTTTGCAATTCAAATACCAGAGGATAGGTAACATAACATTTGTTAACTGCTGCAATCAGCTATGACATGTATCATACATCTTTTATAAAAATAACTTGAATTTGGTATGGCATAATTGAGGCTTCATGTGATTTCAAGATATGATGATTTTGTCTTTGGGATATGACTTGTGAGTATTAACATTGAATATGTCTTAAGTTAAGAATACTTCTCAAGTATTAGCATCTTGACATTCTCACCCTGGGTCAAGGTTTATGATAAGTTGGGATTTTGGCTCAAGGCTTGTAGAATGGCTGGTCATGATATATGTCAGGGTTTTGGCCAGCGGTTCGGGGATAAAGGGGATGTCCTACATTATTTCCATGATACACATGCAACAATGATGATTAGGAAATTTTATGCAAAACTGGTCATGCATGCGCCCATGTGGACACTCAAGCATCAAGTTTTTATGGTCATGTGACACTAAGGCTCAAGATTCATTTTCCCAATTTTAACTCAACCCAGTGTTTCCAAAATATGTTCTTTTATCAAATCATGCATTCATCCAAGTCTATTTTGGGCGTTCGGGAAAATTTTCACAGCATTCACCCTTCAGGTGCATACACATCTTTTTTCAAAAACTGGTTATGATCAGTAAAAAAATTTTCAAAGAAAAGCTGGAAGTTATCTCTTTTCAAAAGCATGTTGTTTTTTTTTTTCAGCTAGACAACTTATTTTTCTGTTTTCTATTTTTTTTTCATGAGGTATTTTGCTACCTAAACATATGTATATTTTGTGTGGTATTTTTGCTATATAGATGCATATCCCAGGTATCTTGCTACCTAAACATATATATATATATATATATATATATATATATATATATATATATATATATACTTGTGAGGTATTTTTGCTATATACATGCATATTTAAGGTATCTTGCTACCTAAACATACATATATATTTTGTGAGGTATTTTTGCTATATACATGCATATCTAAGGTATCTTGCTACCTAAACATACACATATATATTTCGTGAGGTATGACTACCTTCCGAGCTTGTGCTTGTTTTATTTAAATTCCTAGGATCATGAGCAACTAGGTGTGTCCTACTATGACTTGAGAAACAAAGGGTGATCAAATAACAAGCACAAATTTAAAGGGTACTAGGTTGCCTCCTAATAGCGCTTCTTTAAAGTCTTGAGCTGGACGCCTTGTCGGTCACTGACCCAGTACTTTGCTTACCTTTGGCTTTGGATTTGGTCGCCTATTGGTCGGCCATGTGTCGTAGGCAACACTCTAACCTTTTTTGTGGATGAGTTGAGGTGAACTCTAGAGGTGGTAGCGGTGTGTCTGTTGCCCGCTGCCGGCCGTCCCCAAGCTGTTGGTGTGTTTCGCCCTGCGCCTGCCTGGGGGCACAATACTTCTTGATGAAAGCTTGATTAGTAGGGGGCCTGATGACCTTGCTGGGGACAACAGGCACCCCGTAGAACCGACAGAGGTCCGTAATCAGAGTTGGCAACTCCAAGACCCTGTTGGACTTCTCCGGGTCCACTGGGTGTCTTGCGGGCGCGATCCCTGCAAGCAATAGGTGACATCATAAATCAGTTGAGCGAAGTGCATACTTACCTATGTCACGATGGCATGACCTTGCTGGGGGGGACGGGCACCCTGTAGGACTGACAAAGGCCCGTAAGCAGAGCTGGAAACCCCAGGACCCTGTTGGACTTCTCCGGGTCCACTGGGTGTCTTGCGGGCGCGATCCCTGCAACAATAGGTGACATCAGAAATCAATTGAGTGATATGCATACTTACCTATGTCGGAACGACATAGACCAACTAATACTTCCACAAGGAGAGATCGACATTGCGGTCGTTGGGCAGAATGTTGCTATGTAGCAACGTCATCTATATCTATGTAAGAGTGGTCATTCTAGCGCGCATTATCCGCACTCGTCTCTTTGCAGCGGCACAGGTGAAATCTTGCCCCGGTATGTATAGTAGCTGCGTGATAGCCTCCCTTTCTGGTTGTGCTCGCACAGTTGGTCGCCCTCCAATATCAGGGGGTGGCGCAAGAACTGATAAAAGGAAACGGTTGGCCCCATAACCGGGAGCACAAGTCTCGGTTAAGCATTAAGGGTAGAGGACCTTAAATTCTCTTAAGGTGCGGATATGAAGCCCACAGAAGGCGAGAACGCGTAGCCCTCTGAAGGCGAGGACGTGTAGTCCACTGAAGGCGAGGACGTGTAGTCCTTTGATGGCGAGGACGTCTAGTCCTCTAAAGGTAAGGATGTGTACCCAAGGGTCCACCCGGTTGAAAAAGCAAGAGATTGACTCATCGAGAGGGCCGATCATCCCAAATTCAAAAGATTGGACATTATATGTAGGAAATCTATGCAGTTAACATGATTTTTAGGGATGCAGATGCATGCAACCTTTGTCGTGAAATTTGGTTAATGTGGACCTCATATGAAACAATGCAATGTAATGGAAAGTTGTACAATGTTCATGACACTTTTTCCCTATTTTATGATTTTGATTTTGATTTAGCTTTTTGGAAAACACAGATTGACTGTCCTTTTGAAAAAGGTGATAATTCATGCAACCTTATCCTATCTTTTGCAAATCTCTCCGGGAACTTCCTCAAAGTGTATGTTCTGTTTGATTTAGTCACTTGACCATTTTGGAGTGACGGTGATGGAGCCGTTTGACGTTTAATCAATCCATTGAAATGCCAGGGTTTGTCCCCCCTCTCTTTTTTTTTTTGTTTAAAAACATCGACGGGTGAGAACTTTTGATCTACCCCTAAGTTTGCTTGAGGCTCATGCACGATGCCCCTCATTGCCCCAGTGTAGGGGTTTGAGGTACCAATCGTTGTCTTTCGTTATGACCTTGTAGCAGGGAACCTATTGGGTGAGAACTTCTAATCTGCCTCTAGGTTCGCTTGAGGTTCATGCACGGTGCCCCTTATTGCCCCAGTGTAAGGCTTTGAGGTACCAATCGTCGTCTTGTTTTCACAACCTCGTAGTGAGTAAGAATGAAAGAAGCAGTTGATTCTTGCAAAAAGAATTTTCCAAGGACAAGAAATAATTGAAGGATTTTTTCATTTGATGGATTAAGTCAAATGACTCTTATGTAGAAGCAAGATGTTTTGATGTTTTGATGATGCCAAAGGATCAAGTGCTTCTAAGTTTTATTCAAGACAAGAATCCAAGAATCTAAGAAAATCAAGATATATGATCAAATTGATCTCTAGAATCTTAGGAAGAAGTTTCCAAATTGAAAAAGCAAAAGGTTTGGCCAAAGAATTCTATCTAAATCATTTTAAATTGAGATTTACTCTCTGGTAATCGATTACCAGCAGCTGAAAAAGTTTATAACAGTCACTAGAAATTTGAATTCAAAATTTATAATGGGTAATTGATTACACATGGATGGTAATTGATTACCAGCAGTTTATTGAACGTTTTAATTCAAATTTTAAAGTCTGTAATCGATTACACAAATCTTGTAATCGATTACCAGAGGGGATTTTCAGAAAATAATTTCCAAGAGTCACATCTATTCAAATGGTTTATGAATGACCATCAAAGGTGACTTGGAAACACGAATTTAAAGAGAGTTTTCATTGCCCAAAAAGTTTTATCCTCTCAAAAGATTAAGAGTTTTTCTGAACTGAACTGTCTTATCCTCTCAAAAAGATTCCTTGGTCAACCACTTGCATATTCAATAAGGAATTTTGATTGATCTTCATTGTACAATCTATCTCTTTTAAGAGAGATTTCTCCATCTCTTCTTCTTATTTCCGAAAAGGGATTAAGAGACCGTGGGTCTCTTGTTGTAGAGGATTCCCGAACACAAGGGAAGGGTTATCCATGTGTGGTTCAGACTTTGTAAAAGGAGTTTTACAAAGAGAGTGGAAAATCTCAAGTGAGTTGCTTGAGAACTGGACATAGGCACGGGAAGTGGCTTAACCAGTATAAATCAAGTTTGCATTCCTCTCTTCCCGTAAACTTCTATTATTTATTGTTATTTATCTTTTGCTTTAAAGAAGTTTATTTTGAATTGTCTTTTGAGTAATTCATGTTAAGGGTGCATTGTTAATCCAAAAAGAGAGAGTGAAAATTTAATTGGGGAATAGTCTTTGTATCTTAATTCAACCCCCCCCCCTCTTAAGATAACTGAGGCCATTTTTCCAACATCCTATTCTTGATAACTCACTTCACTCTAAAAAGACAAACTTTCCGGAATGATAAAATGAGGTCACATGAACATCTTGAAAACACAATCAATCAAATGCTTTTTTTTCTTTTTCTTTTTGAACTTTTTTTTTTATTTTGAAACTTATTTGTTTTGAACTTTACTCGTTGTTTTACGGCACCCCCACCAACGTGCAAGACGAGTAATTTCTGATTGAACGGTCTTGGAAGTCAGCACTCAGGAGCGTATGTCGCTCGAGCAAACAAACCAATGGCTTGCACCCACATTCTAGTGGAAGAAAAGATGTAATTACGAGAGGATGAGGGACAAAGATGTCAGATTTATCCATTTTATTTAGCATTGTAACTATGGTTTACAATAATGGCATAAACTTGAAGATCCTGATGAGTCATTAGAGACATCTAACAACAGCTTTCAAAATTGCCCCATGTGTGGTGTCGCTTGTCAGTGTTAGGATTCAACAAGCGATTCTCCTCAAATTTCAGCTAGCCCACATCAATTAGACTTTGCACCTTATGCCCCAGGAATCCTACAGGCTTTTTGTTGCAAAATTCCTTTTTGGTTGGTGTTTTGGTTCGTGCTAAAGGTGGTGTTCGTCATTAGAAGTGTGATAGATAGGCTTTGTGGTTGATTTAGGGATGGCCTTTGTGGATAACTGGGTGGTGGGTAAAGAGAAGGTTTGTTATTGGCTGAGTAATGACATTGTTGGGTTGGTGGGAAACTTGGCTGTATAGGAATGGCAGTCACAACATGGGTTTCTCCCTCATTCTCACCCTCTTCACTTGCCCCAATTTTTTTTTGCATTTATCAAAGCATGATGATCAGATTTGCCTCTTTTTAGACCCACTTCGATCATTTTGTCGGTGAAAACTAAATCAGCGAAGCTTGAAGGTGTGTAACCCACCATTTTCCATAATAGAACACTGTAATATGTCTACTATCGTTGTTATTATTTGTTTCTTCGTCATTGAGAGAAACACTAGGGCTGCCAAGTCCCTCCACCTTTGGGCGTACTCTTTGAAAGATCTGTGCCCGCTTCTTGCACATATTCTGTAGTCGCATCCTATCCGAAGCCATTATACTGACACTGCCTAACGAAGGCAACCATTAGGTCCTTCCAAGAATGGGCTCGGGAAGGTTCCAAGTTAGTGTACCAGCTACCCGAGTAAGACTTTCTTGGAAGGAATGTATCAGCAATTCCTCATCTTTTGCATATGCCACCATCTTCTGACAATACATCTTTAGATGGTTCTTGGGGCAAGTAGTCCCCTTGTACTTGTCAAAGTCCAACACCTTGAACTTGGGAGGGGTGATGATATTGGGTACTAGGAACAACTCTTCTAGGTTAGCAAAGGCATAATCTTCACCTCCTTTAATGGCCCTAAGCCTTTCCTCTAGATGATCCAACTTTCCCATTTCTGCCATAGCATGAGGGTTTTTACTTGTTGTGGAATGCAAGAGGTGTAGTTGTGGGTGATACTGAGGGCCCTCCAAAGTGTTTTGTAGGGGTATACCACCAACTCCTTGCCCTTCAGTGGCATATCCGAGGCAAGGCTCGAAGTCAGCTAGATTGTGGTGAGAAATTTCATGTGTCTCCCCCACGGTTTAAGAGACATGTGCATGATAGTTCGGGGTTGTTGGCTCTCAATGGGTATAGGAGTGGAGTTATTGACATTCTCATTGGGAGTGTATGCCACATTGGGTGGCGTATAGTTGGGAGACAAGCCATATGGCGGGAAGGCGTGGTCGTTTTGAATTTGCACATCATGGGGTCATCCGTACTTCCCAAATCTTTGCCTACCATATCTGAGGTTGGATGATTCATTTGCTTGAGGCCAGATGGGGGCATCGAGTTCACCTTAGTGACAACGCTGGTAGCGGCAACTACAATTGCATTGGCTTCCATTATCTTCCTCATGCTCATCATGGCCTCCATCATCGTGGTCATTTGCTCTTTCATGGCCTCCATGTCGGCCTTCATCTTCTCTTGTACCTCCTCCGCTTTACCCATTACTCTAGCTCTAGCACGGGTTCGGTAAGGGCACCGTAAAGCATGTTTTTTTTTCTTTTTTATAACAATGATTAAGTTCATTTTTTTTTCTATTTTCAAGGAAAGAATGCAATGAGCAATGCAACCAATGAAAAGAATGGATGTATGCGAATGATGCATTTGAAGTATTGCGAATTTTTACGCAGGACATGGGGTTGACTCAATTTAGATTTTCAACATGGTCCATGACATCTTTGTCAAGGTGAAACTGGAAGTAACAAGGATATCAACAATCCTAAACGTGTTTGGCAGTAGACGAAGCAATGATGTAACTCGATCCATCTCTTGCCCCAATTTTTGCAAGATGGCTACTTCCATACTTCAACTTGACTTGATGAACCTTTCCATAAAAGCATGAGCTCGGTTCAACCCCGTAATCCAAGGAATGGCAATTCTGATCGCCAATACTTCAACAATATTTCATAGAGATGAAAGACTCAGGAATACGTATGCTACGCATGAAAAATGTAATTATGAAATTGAGATGCCCGAAGAAACATCTTTTCTTAGTTAACCATGCAATAGGTACCATGTTCAATCATTATGTCACAACCTACCCTTTTGCGGGCGAGCGAGGCAAGGCTCACGGGTGCGTCTTCCAAAGGAGGAAAATGCGCGGAGTCGCCACCAACGTTTATTTGTGGAAAACGTCAAAAAAACCGAAGGAAACCGGTCATGAAGAATATTCCAGATTCGGGAGTTGTATTTACGTTTGAGGAAGGTATTAGCATCTCTCACGTTTGTCCCAAAGGACAACAGCCTTAAATTAGAATTGTGTGAAATTGCTTATCTAAACTTTTATTTCTTTTTTATTTTTGAGGTCGACAAAAGTGGGGCTCTTGCTCCTACGTACCCTCCATCGAAGAGGAAATCAGACCTACATAGTTCTTTCTAAAGGGCGAATCAAGCAATTCTTTTTACTTGGAAGGTGGTCCTTTTAAGGCGTTGGACCTTAAAATGATCCATTTTTACTTGGTGAGAAAAACTGAGGTATCGAACCTTAAAATCCTTTTTAGTGATATTTTACGGACGAGCTTGAATTTGCGAGTTGATTTTAGCCTTAGTTTCACTTTAGTTATTAGTCAATTCAATCAAGAAAGAGAAATCCCAAAGAGAAACGTCCGATTGATTTTTTTGGTTTATTTTACTAAAAGATATTTTTTTATTATTATATTATTATTTTACCTCTTTTTGGTTTCCAACGTGGTTACGACATGACCGAACGGTCGGATTTCATTTTAACAGAAATTAACGGATATTACAATTCAAATAATCGGTGGAAATTTATTTTATTTTTTGATTAGGCGAAAAAATGACTTAAGTAAATTACTAAAGCACGCGAAACAAGTGGGGACCACTAAGGGTACATAGAATGAATTGAAAAGTTCGATTTCGGGAACTTATCGGTTGAAGACCGACGAACGACGAAGAATGGTTGAAAATCTTCGCGAAATCACCCACGGAAGTGCCTCAGCTTGGATTTTCTTCACGGAAACAATTTTCCTCACTAATTTTAAGTGATTACCAAGTACCAGAAGGGCTGAACCCCATTCACCTTCACTCATCCCTCTATTTATAGGACAATAGGGGAAGAGCTTGCCACCCAGCTCGCTCAGCTCGCCCAGGCAAGCCAGGTTGCTTCCTCAAGAAGCAACCGCCTTCTGGAGGAACATCCTGGAAGGCCCAAGTGGGCCTGGTTGCTATTTGCACCTCCTTTTTACTAAATACACCCTCTTTTTGCTTTTTTTGGTAATTCTTTTTCCGTAACGTTATGAAACTTTAAGAATTTCATAACGATACTTGTTTTCTTTCCGTAAGGTTACGGAACCTTACGGGTCATGTAATTACTCCTTTTTTAGCTTTTGGAATGTTACGGAAACTCATGGATTGCATAACAATACTTCCTTTTGATTTCCGGCATGTTACGGAATTTCACGGATTGCATAACAATGCTTCCTTTTGATTTCCGACATGTCTCGGAACTTCACGTATTGTGCAACAAAGGGTGCCAAGTACCTCGAAGCGGTCAACCAAAGGTTGCATGCCATCAAACAACAGTCCCTGGATGAAATTAGGGTATGACATCACATTACTCATTGAATGTAGAAATTGTAGATCATAAAATCTTAGCTACCAAAAACGTGGATTCCTAGTAATTAAACTAATTTACAATACTGCTTGAAGATGATGCATAAGTGAATCATCAAATATCTAGACAAAATAAATGTGGTTGACCTCGATCACTAATTTACAATTTAAAGAATTTAATTAGAATAGCTGACAGTGCAAATGTATTTGACAATATCATCCTACTATAAATTGTCATATGTATCAAAAGATTATTGATTTTTCTAATAATTACTTTAAAAGTCACATCTAAGGTCATCTCTATTTGGTTACAATGTGAAAATCTTTACCGTAACAATGCATGAAAGCAACACTCTAATTTAAAAATATTTGACCTCAATCTAAAGAAACTCATTCTGTTTGGATTTCTTTACCCATTTTAGCACCTTCTACCTAGCTTCTTTTTTAGGCTTTATTGGTTCCTTTCAGTTCTCCATTCTCAAAAAATCAAGAAAAAAAGGTTTGTTTCCTTTTCGCCATTAATTTGAGTTTTACAATAGTAAGATGGTAAAAAGCTGAAGGGAGCAATAAATAATAAAAGTTTTGAAAGAAATTAGTCTTAAAGTTTGTTTATGTTATAAACTTGAATTGGTCAGATTTCAGTTTTACATTATTTCATTATTACACCACCCCAATAAATTGAAAGCATTATAAATGTTTCCTATGCAGGTTGATCGTGATTATCAAGCTTGGGCCTCTAGAGATACCTTAAGGCAACTTCTTGGGATAGGTGAAATCTGAAATAATGCTTGATGGCAATTGGCAATGTTGTTGCCCTTAAATAAAGAATGAATAAATTACACTAGTTAATTCTAAGATTTTGTGAAATTACTTTTTGTTTTAACTTTTTTAACGTTAACATTTACCTTGTTTGTAGACTGCTTTTGAGTTGGGAAAAAGGAACCATACCCACCAAATTTTGCACCGGACAACAAATACTGCTCTTTGATTTCTCAGTACAAGGTTTGAGTTTTATTATTCCAATCATGTTTAATTGTCTTATAAAATCTGCAATTATTAGACAAAAGTAGGTACCTAGTTTTTAGCTCCCACAAAACCATGATTTATCAATAAAATCATTAGTTTATGATAATAAATTTCAAATTTGACTATCCCTTCTGCTAGCAACCATGATTTTGGTTTATGATCCTTTGGCATCACATTCACTGCTTATCCTGATTTTTACCATTATTTTGAGGCTAAATATAAAATGTACCATGGACTATCCTATTAAAGTTTAGACAAATGAGTATTGGTTTACCCCCTTGAACATTTATACTATAAAGTCCTTGCAAGGCAAACCCTTCTTATACACTTGAGGTAGATGTGAATCACTTCCTATTCTCCCTCCAAGGAACATATCCACACCTTCAGTGGCCTTACCATTGTCATCCCTAGCCATGCGCCCCATGAAAGCAATGTGAGCAACTTGAACCTGTCCACAAGTGTTAGGGCAGGCAGTCCAATGCATTCTCAAAGGCCTAGTCACATCCACTTGCCTCTCCACTTCCTCAGATCTTAGATACCTCAAAATCTTAACAAGGAGTCAAAAGCCTAAACTATAGTGACTACAATAAAAAAAAATCCACAAAATCCAGATTTCTAATCCAAAAATATTTTATAAAGAATATGGATACATACACACTTATATATATATATATATATATATATATATTGATAGAAATGCATAGTATATAGGAGGAAAATAAATCTAGAGGCCATGTTAAAACTCAACTCTTTTGGAGCTAATCTCATAGATTATTCATGATGTTCACTTGGAATCAACCGAGGGAGGAGTTCCTCTTATTGATGTATTAGTCTTATTCAACTTTAATTAGCAGGAAAGCTCTTTCTTTCTTTCTTTCTTTTTTTAGCCAAACCATAGATATATATTATAAGAAAGGAGTTTGGACAATTTCTTGCTAGTGGTGTTGCTATGAAGGAGTTTCCTTTTTGTTTTGGAGAAAATGGGGAATTTTTGGACAATTTCTTGCTGGTGGTAGTCTTATTCATCTTACTTATTTCTTCGTGTTAGTATTTTTCAGTAGACCAATCTGGAATCAGTTTTTGTCAGTGTCTACGGGGGGTCAATGTCCCACAAGGATACTCTTCAAATATTAAGAGCCTTATGCAGTTGTAGGAGCTTAAGCTGGTAGGGTTAAAGTCTCACGATTGTCACGAGTTGATGCAACAATTGTTAGCCGTGGCCATACGAGACATTTTTCATAACAAAGTCAGGTTAGCCATAACTCACTTGTGCTTTTTCTTCAATGCCATATGTAGCAAAGTCCTTGATCCTATCTAGTTTGATGACCTGGAAAATGAGGCTACAATTATACTGTGCCAGTTGGAGATGTATTCTCCTCCTGCTTTCTTTGACATCATGGTTCACTTAATTGTTCATCTGTTCAGAGAAATCAAATGTTGTAGTCCTCTTTATTTGCGATGGATGTACCCAGTTGAGCGATGCATGAAGATCTTAAAAGGGTATACCAAGAATCTACATCATCCGGAAGCATCTATTGTTGAAAGGTACATTGCAGAAGAAGCCATTGAATTTTGTTTAGAGTACATTGAAAAGGCTAAACCTGTTAGGCTTGCTGAGTCTCGCCATGACGACAGAGTGGGTGGTAAGGGTTCAAGAGGACTGCAAGTTATGACTCCAAGTGTAGAAGATTTGTTACAAGCTCACTTGTATGTGTTGAATAAAAATAATGAAGTTTTGCCATACATACTTCAGCATGAAGGTTTAGTCAAACAAAGTAATCCAAAAATGTCAAAGAACTGGGTCTTGAAAAAGCATAACAAGACTTTCTTTGATTGGTTTAAAGATACAATCTTTACTGATGAAAATGCTTCTGAAACATTAAGAAAGCTTCCAGATGTGCCTAAAAGAAATGTTATAACTTGGCAAGGATACAACATAAACAAGTATTCCTTTTATACAAAAGCACAAGACGAGAAAAGTACAATGCAAAATAGCGGGGTCACCCTAAGGGCTGAATCTCAACACTTCGCAAGTGTACATGATGAAAATCCATATGTAACTTCCATCCCTTGCTTTGGGTTCATTGATGAAATTTGGGAGTTTAACTATGTCAAATTTACTGTTTGTGTTTTCAAATGTAAATGGGTTGATAGCAACACCGGTGTGCGGATCGATGATGTAGGATTTACGTTGGTAGACCTAAAGAAACTAGCTTACCACAATGACCCTTTCATCATGGCAGAACAAGCTAAACATGTATTTTATGTTCAAGACCCTTGTGATGAAAGGTGGTCCATGGTTCTACACGGGAAAACAATTGGTGTTAATGTATTAGATGATGATTCATACATTGATACTTATGTTAGTCCTTTGTCCACACAAATGACTCCTAACGTCGCCGGAGAAGAAGTAGTTGACGACATGCATGCTAATCGTAATGATCATGATGAAGGAGAATTAATTAACATCGTTGATCGATGTCGTACCTGAATCAAATATACATTAAAAATGCAGTATCTAGGAAGTGATCCTAGGTCGTCTCCCAACAAGCAATGGTCAACCAAACGTTCATAACTGATAGTAATAAAAGAGTAACGAATTGGGGGTGTTTGTTTTTGTAAATTAAACAACAAGCAAATTTGAATTAGAAAATGCTAGAATTAAAACATGTTGTTTCCCCATGATTCACAAGCAAGTCTCTTATCCTAGGTTACGAGAATTTATCCTTTATGAGTTCAACCACTTAATCCAACCCTAAATTAAATTACTAAGCGAAATTTAACATAAGGTTGTCATTATGTGATTAAGGAACACATACACCAATTAATCATGAATGAAACTGATCATTAAGCATGAACGTAAATTAAGCGTAGAGACAATTAATCAAGCACTAAGCATGCATGGATTAATAGCAACAAATACAGAGTAATTGGTGAAGAGGAAAAAATGATCAGAATTCAATAGTAATAATAAAACCTCAAAGAGAGTTGTGCTTGATCCTCAAGAGAAAACAACGCTGGAGACTTAGCCTTCCATTAATCAGTAGAAAACGAATTTGCAGATTGAAGCAGAAAATGAAATTGTAGATTGAAGCTGAAAATGAATTTCATTGCTACGTGAATAGTACGCATGAACAGTGAAAAACTGGAGCTGCAAAACCTAAAATTATTCTCCTCTCCAAATGAAAAACTCTTTAAACTATGACCTTGGTGTTGTTATATAGGTTCTCAACCCCAAAGCTTACAAATCTATTTTAAGTCCAAGTCCCTAAATAAAATAAAATCTGGACAAGATAAAATAATATTTGATGAAATAAAATCTAGACAAAATAAAATCTAGATGGAATAAAATCTGGATAAGATTAGATTTGATAAAATAAAATTGTCTACTGTCTTCAAGTCCAAGCCCAATTCTGGATTCAAGCCCAATTGCTTATAATTCTCCTGAAATTAAATTAAAAACACAAAATTAGTCAAGTAGGCCCAAATGATAAAACTGCATAATTAATTTGACAATTAAGGCTAATCAGTAATTACAATGGTGACAAAAAAGGTTAAGAAATAGGAGAAAATAATGACAAATCAATCGTCTAATGTAATTTTCTAATTATGTATTTCATTTCGGTACATTCATTTACATAACTAATTCAGTTTTTTGATAATGTTAACAAACTAAAGTTTTTTTCTTTACAGGCCCATGGCTACTCCACTTGGCTCGCCTCCTCCTCCTCCTCCTCCTCCTCCTCCTCCTCCTCCTACAGTAGCATCATAGTCTCTGTCTACCTTGAAGTAGACACGCAAAGCCACACGGCTATGATCCTTGGCGACTAGACCTCCTGGGGCAAAGAGAACAGTGGTCCATGTCGATCTTGCGATCGGGAAGGCCGACGGTCCCCACAAGAAGAAATTAAGAACATATTTGGGGATTGTCGCTCGTCATAAGGTCAATGTGACATACCAAACTTCGAAGCAAGTACCTGCTGCTCAAAAGGATTTGATATGGGAGGATATTCAAGTATTTTAGTTTTCATCTTTCATTTTCTTTATTAGCCAAAATTTTTAATTTACTAACAATAAAACCTAATTTATTATTTGTCAGACTGAATTTGATATCCCTGAAGCAACTAACAGTAGGACAAAGAAGAAAATACTTCAGACTGTCAAGGAGCGGTGGAGACAATTTAAATCTGATTTGAAGAGTAAATGGGCACTTGCAGCCGACAATGATAGCAAGGAGAAATAGGCCCAGTTTTGTTAGACCCGCAGAGACCCCTCGTGGGAGGTATGTACTTTGTCATTTTAATTGTTTTCCACTAAAAATTCAGTTATTATAATACATTGTAATAATGAGTTTCATTAATGTTCGATTGTTGCAGGATGTGCGGAAAAAGGCACAGCCATCCAGAAGCAAAACACCGCCCCCCACGTGTTGTCTCGTGCGGATTCTGAATATTTAGAACAGAGACCCCTCGTGGCACTGAGGTCGTGATTGACCCTCCATCTCCTATCAGACGACACGTGAAGTGGAAGATGGCCTGCACCAAGAAACTGGGCAGATGACATTTGAGGCAGCAAAGGAAATTGCTGAGAAGATTGTAATTCATTTTCAATTAAGAATTATAATTATCTTTGTTAATTCTATGAATGAATAAACAAATATATGTGTTTTGTACAGGATTCATTGGAGGAGCAGGCGTCACAGGGTTCCTTTGTCCCCCATGGACGTCAGGATCTCCTGACTGTTGCCATTGGGCGACCAGAACACCCTGGCTGTGTGCGTGCTATTGGAGCTAGTGTGACCATAAAGCAATACTTTGGATCGGCTCCACGAACCTCCCACATTCCTCCATGGCTCCCGAAGAACTCGAGCAGCTGACTCAACAAATCAGGGACCAGCTAAAGGAGTCGATTACATAAAAAGTGACTCGGGGCTTGAGGTTTGTGCCCCAGCTGCTCGTGTCAGCACAAAGGGGAGTTGTGTTGATCCCTCAGCGACCGATCCAAACACGGGTGACTCAGACAAATGCGGGATGTACATCGAAGAAAATCCTTCTCGCCCAGTTGCCCTAGGAAGAGTTTATGAGGGATCCACAGTGGTTCACAACATCCCTTTGTTGCATGGTCAAGTGAAGGTTGGTGTTGAGGAGGTTAAAGATGCAGATGCTCTCATTCATGTACGCACTGACGAGGTTATTTTAGTGGGGCAGACACTTAACACCTTCCTTGCTTAGCCGACAGATCTCATGAAGCATTTATCAGAATAGGTATTTTACTCTCATTATATGCTTATTTTTTTCAATTGAATTGTTGGATAAACAGGCAGTTGTGTCACCAACAAAACTTGCAAATAGGTCGGATCATGAGGTAGATGATCCCCTATATTTGATGACATTGACCATCCCACAACTTTTTTTGAAGCCTCTCCAGGTTATGTAGGATGTTACCGTGTTCAGGGTGTTAAATCTAGACTTCCCGTTGTACATAAAGCACGAAGATCTGTCTAAAATTGCACACAGTGGTCAATGTCTCAGCATATCTATTATACAATTGTGGATTCTGTAAGTCAATTTAGATTATTGTTAATTACCTAAGTTATTATTTTAAATTCATACATAAGTAACTTTGTGTTAACAATAATAGGTATCTGACTAAGACAAGTATGCGAGCGGGGAATTCCAATGTGTATGGATTCCTCGAGCAACAGTCCATTCAGAGATTTGGGCAATCGCAATATGAATCAGAAAGTTACATGAAGAGTTGGATGCAGAATTCAAAACACGATGTCTACCTTGGAGCCTACCAAAATGGGTAAGTAAAACTGAACAACTGAATTTAAATAATGTATAATACTACAATAACCCTTATTGGTCTCCATTGCAGCGCACACTGGCAAATGGTCGTCATTTTGCCTAAGGAAAATCTTGTTGTCTGGTTTTGTTCCTTGCATAACAGGCCAGACAACTACCTTAAAGGAATAATTAATAGGCCAGTGTTGTTTTTCAATACATTTGCATTATCATTACTCAACAACATCAATATTTTAATATCCCTTGTATTCAACAGTGCTTTGAAAGGACTTGATGATACTCCATAACCTAAATCCAAGGCTGGTGCTAGGTGGATTGTTGTTAAAGTAAGTGATTTAAAGAAAAATTCTATTTATATATATTTTATGTGTCTGTACACTAATTGTAGTTAACATTGAATATCTAAATTTCATTATGTATTCAGTGTAATAGACAAAAAGGAAGCATTGAGTGTGACTATTACTTGATGCACTGGATGTCGACTATAATCTTAGGAAGTTTCAGGAATAATTGAGAAACAATAATTGTTTATTTCAAACAAATTTTATTTTCTTATCATTGGTATTACATTATTAACTTATGTTTTAGTTGATCATGCAGTTTTTAATGATGTTAGACCATTGGAAGTAGAGATATTGAAGGCGTTTCGCATCCAGTGGACACAGTATTATCTCAAAGTTAGAAATCAAACTTAGGATGTTAGGGAACTATGTAATTTTAGATTACTTAATTAGTTTACTAACTTGCTTTACATTTATTACAATTGCTATTTCATTTTAACATTGAATATTCTTTATTGATAGTTATTAATAAATTATTTATTCATAGTTATTAATTGATTTTTTACAATTCATAATTTACTAGCTAGTTTTATGCTAAAAACTGTTTGAAAGCATAATCCAAATGATATATGTTGTGTTGTGTGGTCTGATTTGAAATTTACAAGTTAAATTTTGGGTTATTTGTAATAACAGAAAGTGTATTAAAAAAAATTCCTAATAACAACATCGGTTTTTTAAAAAACCGATGTTAATATCAAAAAACGCTAACATCGGTTTCTGTAAAAAACCGATGTTAACTTATATGTTAACATCAATTTTTGTTAAGAACCGAAAAAATGTTAACATCGGTTTTCTATAGAAATTGATGTTAACGTATAAGTTAAAATCGGTTTTTGAGTGAAACTGATGTTAACATTTGGAAGTTAACATCGGTTTTTATAGAAAACCAGTGTTAATGTATAAGTTAACATTGATTTTTTACAAAAACCGATGTGAACTGTCAACATTGATACATTTTTTTAGGTGTAATTCTTATTATATAACATCGGTTATTTAAATAACCGATGTTGTCAATTTTATGTTCACATAGGTTTTAAAAAAACCGATGTTAACGATAATACTTTCAACATCGGTTAAAAACCGATGTAGAAAGTCATAAATAACATATGTAAAAAACATATTTTCTAATAACGTAAGTGCCCCACATGTGGGGTATCACGGTACAAAGTCCAGGATAACGAATTCGATGATGATGCAAGCAAAAACAATAGTCGTCCAGTAAAGGTGTGTTGGTATCTTCCAATAATAATAAGGTTTAAGTGATTGTTTGCTAATGGACATGATGCAAAAAGCCTTACATGGCATGCAGATGGCAGAAAAAGTGATGGATTGCTCCGACATCCAGCCGATTGGTGTTGCTTCAGGTTGAATAAATCCTTTTGGTAACTTAAGCACAAACCATAGTTCATGCCACCAGGTGTGTACATTTTTCATGTTGTACATATAACCCCATAGTCGGTATGACATGACCATCATGTTCTTCGCCTGATGGGTTCACAACAGTTTCAACATTGCTCCCTTTTATGTTAACATGTGCACCTAATACCTGTATATTTTCCTCAATTAGGGGTGAGTACTCTGATCCCATTTAGGAAAACTCAATTTTGATGGCATCCCAAATGGGATCAGAGTACTCACCCTTGATTGAGGAAAATATACAGGTATTAGGTGCACATGTTAACATAAAAGGGAGCAATGTTGAAACTGTTGTGAACCCATCAGGCGAAGAACATGATGGTCATGTCATACCGACTATGGGGTTATATGTACAACATTCCTAAAGGACACACCTGGTGGCCTTGGGAAAAATTTATGAGGGGGGTCATGCATTCACAACGTGGCTTATGCCGATGATGTGGTAAGGGTCAGTGTTGAAAAAGTTTTAGACGGTGACGCCCAAGTCCCATTCCCGACATCAGAAATACACTATGTCAAGCAAGCCCTTCACACATTCATTGCATGACCGACAAATCTTGTGAAAATTGTGGCACAGGAGGTAAATTTTATTTTGCTTAACATGTATTAAGACATTCATAGATCAATATAAATTAATTACTCACATTAGTTTAATTCTTGTTTTCATTAACCATATAGAATTCACATATTAGTCCAAAGAAACTACCTGAACCACCTCAAAGGCAGAATAATGTTTCTGCAGATGATCCCTTGCGTCAGTTGATTAAGAGCCTATATGACATTTATGAGAAACCCATTGAGTTGATGTGGGATATCAAAGCTACAATTAACAAGTTAAGTTTTATATTGTAACTCATTTAATGTATTGTAAACTTTGAATGATAAATTTTTTATCGTTGTATATACATTGATGTTTTATTTTTCTAACCAGTGCAATGAAGACAATAAAGACCACTGTGGATGGTAAAAATGATCAAGGAACTCCTAAGTGGATTAAAGTAAAGGTTAGTCATTTAATTAATTCTTATTTCTGACTAATACATGTTTACATGGTAACTTCAGTACACTTGTTAGATTCAATTATTATTTAAATTGAATGTAGAGCCATGTTCAAAGCGGGGGCTATGAGTGTGGCTATTATGTGATGCATTGGATGTGGAACATAGTAAGCAGGGGTTTAAAGAATGATTGGAGCATGGTATGTTTGCTTGAACAACTTTAAATTAATAGTTGACTATCACTTTTTAATCATTTTACATGTACGTGACATATTATTTGTATATTTCATATTTTGTAGTGGTTTGCTGATGACACAACATTAGACATCGAGACAATAACAACAATTCGCAAGAAATGGGCAACATATTTTGTAAAAGTTAAAAACATCCGATGTAGAAAGGTTTAGATGATATAGAATGAAACAATGGTGAATTTGATGGTTACTGTACACATTAAAAACACGATTGTACAAATATTGGCATTTATTTGATAATACATTTTTATATTTGTCTATTTCATTTTGTCTCCACCAAATCTGTTGAAAATGCATTGTATTCGCAATAGGAAGTTGTGTGGATAGGATAACTATATTTTGTGCGTCCAATGTGCCAATTTTGTAGGTCATTATGTAGAAGACTATTTTGATAGCCATGATGATATCCCAATTAATCTGAAGCTTGTTTACTTATCAGACCCATGCAAGTTAATATGAAGGTTTTATTTTTTCTATATTTTTGTTTCCCAATTTTCTATTAATTAATACTAACAATTATTTGAAACCATGTCGTTGATGCCTAAAAATCACAAATCTCAATGAGAGGGTGGAGTCATGCATGTCTGAGGAGGGTATCTTGTGGTGAGGATGGAGCCTAGGACCAATGAGAGAAGGGTCATTGGAAGGGTCAACTGTAGGGGTGGTCCTGCACTTGGTTAGGTTCATTCCTTTCCTGTTACTGAACATTATGTTATTGTGCCTAAAATGCCGTTGAGGTATTGTGCTCAGAATTTGCTCAAGGTTGAGCCTACTCCGTTGTACAAGTTTGAGTGGCACCTTGAGTCCAAAGCTTTAATGCATGCCATGTGCAAGACTGGTGGGAAAATTGTAGGTTAATTACTCATCTCTCTGTATCTCTAATTAATATATATGATGATGTATATTGATAGGACAAAACTTTGGTATTGTTCTTCATACATAATTGAAATTTCATTTATCTTAGTATTATATATATGTTGAGTTTTAATGCAATTTATTTTGCTGATTAAGAGTGTAACGTAATATAAGTTTTTGCACAAATATATTATTCATATGGTGTTTGTTTGATTGACTTATTAATCTTTATGTTATGGACATTAATATTAATAATGGATGTGTGATTTTGAAAGTTGGCAACTATGGAAATGCCTCTGTTTTTTACTTTCAATTTCATAAATACATATAAGGAGCAAGATGAAGATGGGAGGGTGACAGCAATTATTGCCGATTGTTGTTAGCATAATTCTGATAGTACCATTCTTCATAGGCTTAGGTTACAGAACCTTCGTTCATTTAATGGTGAACATGTTGTACTTGATGCTAGGTAATTGATGTTGATATATAAATGTCTTCGTCTTTTATAAATGATCATATATAAATAAATACGATTGACTTCTATGTATGAATGAAATTATTCTAAAATCATGGTTTGCTTTATATTGATTGACAAGGTTGGTCGGTTCAGAATACCACTGGATGGAAGTCCATATGGAACACTAGAGGCGGCATTGGAGCCAAATGAACATGGGATAGGAGGCATCGACATATGTAGTATTGGAGCCAAATGAACACTAGAGTATACTGTCTCCAAGTAGAAGTCCCTTCCACTTTGCTAAATATATTTAAGGAAGTTATGCAGCCCCATTACCCATACATGAATTAAAAGATAAGCCTAATTAGTGATACAACTTTTTATATGCATGCTTCTTTTATATTTTATGAAGGAGGGCATATATTATATGGATGCACATGCACCATCAGTGAACTCTTTACCCATGTTGCAGGAAGTTATTTGTCTTGACTATGGCGACAAAGGCTTTCAAGAGACATTGGTATTTTGCACCAAGTGTAAGGCTTAAGCGTTGCATAGGTACTTAATATCTACTCCCTCTCTCTGCTTTCTTGGATGCACTTCTTTTTCATGCACGAGTGTAAGAAGCGCATATGTAGCAAGTTTTTGTCATCATACTTAGTTGAAATGCCACTACCACTAATGCTACTTGAAATTCTTTAGAATTTCTTTTTCAGTGAAATAAAGGAAGTGGGATTGTACTCTATATTGTTGGCAAATTACAAAAATCATTGGAATGATACTCCATGCTTGGTATTAATACCCTGATCACATGGTGTACTATAGTATGTACTTAAGTAGTGATTTTTATATCCATCTCTAATATAAAGCATATGTATGCTTTTCGATTTTAATATAAGTGCTTTTAAAATTATGATTTTCTTCCTTAGCCAGCTTTTATCATCAGTACATAGCTGATGGCACCTCTCGTTTTAATTCCATGCATACAATCTTAAAATTTATAATGGTAATGAAGGTGAGACTTGAAAGTGCTCCAGCATAGTTGGGTTTGGATAAACCAAAGGATTGTTGAAGGTTGAGTTTGGTGCCCCAGCTAGGAGAATTGTTTATGTGACTTTTGGTGGCACCACCATGCCAGTGGAACAAAGATGTGTTTGTTATGTTGACAATTTCAGTTCAAGTCACAGAGGGGCCACATCCACTAACTATGTTGCACTTGCCTTGTTAATGTCGAATAAAACTTCTGCAAATGTTTATTTTAATTAGTATGTGAAGAATAGTTTGGTGGTTCTGTCATAGGTATTTTCTGAAGGCTAGATATGCTATTATCTTTCTGTACTGGAAGTGAGTTATGGACCTGCAATGTAGCCTTGTCTTATGCTTTATTTATGTGGTGATTAACTATAAATAATTTGTATAGGAGAAGTTTCCATCCATTTTTTAGATCCTTTCCTAATGATCCCTTACTTGAATGCTTCAAGCCCAACCATAAGTCCAACATTCAAGGTTTTAAGTTTATGCTTTCTTCTCTTCTCAGCATTAAAAAATATAAAATAATGATTCATGAAGGCTAACAAAGTATATTTTCCTTATAAAGTATGTGCTTGCTATTTTCTTTGCTAGTTCTCTGACTACTTAGATTTATATTTAATTGGCTATTTTGTGACGTACTGGCATTGTTAATTAACATGCCTACTTCATTTTTTTCTTGGGTTGCTATTTTATGTAAACACCTAAACTTGTCTTGATTTTGATGAATTTTTGTCCAATACTTCAGTTTGCGAGGCTTATTCTGAAACAATGAAGAGGGCTATCATTGATCATCATTCTGTATGATCTATAAATTGGATTTTTTGTTCTACATTTATCTTTTTTTTTGTGATTTCATTGTCTTTTTTAAATAATGGAACATTAGTTATATTTGGATTAGTTATAGTCTCATTGGGGTTTTCATTCTACTGCAGCCAGTGGCAGGTGGTCTCTTGTTGAAAATTCCATTAAACACCTTATTTGAGTATCTCCAAGTTGGTTGTAGTCGATGTTTGTAATTGTATGTATTCATTTGATGCAACAAATACTGAAATATCTTATACTACACAAGGTCTCATTCTGTCTGTCTAGGTGTTTATTGGTAATTGACCATGGAGGTGGATAAAATTATTGTATCTCCTGATTTTCATGTATTCGTTGATTGCAAGATATTGAGCCACTTATTGTTTTATTGTAACTTTTAGGTGTTTAATTAGTATATTTGTCCGTGCTGATTAGTCATGGTTAATTGCCTTTGGTTTTTACAAATGTTACAAACAATTGCAATGTGAATGAGGTGTATTGGTCCACATGCAATGTTCTATGTTGTTGTTGCAGTGTCTGACTATTATGTTCCTGGGAAGGAAATGGTATAAATACAAAATACGCTTCCTTAGTTCTTCATTTCATGAAATTTTTAATGTCGTATTGACTTTAAAATTGGTTTACTTGGTTGTGCAATTGGCTGAGGGGAAAGGGTTTATGAATAATTTTCCACTGCTGCTTGCATCAAATATATTTAGAGAATTTGCCTGTAGCTTCATCTGTGAACAACTAAACATAAGAAATGTCACATACTTGGTTATGCCAAAAATGTTGTCAGTGCTCAGGAAAGATTGGGCTCCTTTGGCTTTCTCTATATCTTTCAAGGTATTGATGATATTTAGAAAAATTAAAAGGATAAAAAACTTTTTTACTTCCTGTAGAGTTAAATTGATTGACAATTTATGACGTGTTATTATGGAAATTTGATGGTTGTTGACTTGCAGTGTTGTTGGATCAAGTGGCCTCGGAATAATTAAGAAATGGGGTTTAATTAATTATTAATGTACCTTTACTAATTAAAAATCTATCCTTCTTAATGTTACTAGATTCAATTAGGCTTTTACTATAATGTTATGAAAGTAAAGAACAAAAATAGAAACTTAACCAAAAAGTAAAAGCGATAATTAAAGTGCACAGCAGAAATTAAAAAGTGTAGGGAAGAAGAAGACAAACACAAGAATTTTATACTGGTTCGACAACAACCTGTGCCTACATCCAAGGGATTAAAGAGTGCAGTCCTTGAGATAATTAAAAGCGACAATTAAAGTGCACAACAGAAATTAAAGAGTGTTGTCCTTGAGATTTCTTTTCAACCTTGTAAAAGCCTTTACAAGCAAAGATTCACAAGGGATGTACCCTCCCTTGTTCTCTTTGAACAACCAAGTGGATGTACCCTCTACATGAACTGATCCACAAGAGATGTACCCTCTCTTGTTCTCAGTTACAACGACCCAAGTAGATGTACCCTCTACTTGTACCACAAAAGATGTACCCTCCAATGTGTTAAGACAAAGTTCTCAGGCGGTTAGTCCTTTGAAAGTTTGTGAAGGGGAAACAAAAGATATCTCAAGCGGTTAGTCCTTTGAAATCTTTTGTTTAAGGGAAAGGGAAAAATCAAAAGAATTCTCAGACTGTGTCATTTTGAATTCTTTGAAAAGGGAGAAGGGAGACACAAAAGAATTCAGGTGGTTAGTCCTTTGTTCTTTTGGAAAAGGGACAAGAGAGACACAAAAAGAATTCAAACGGTTAGTCCTTGTCGAATTCTTTTTGGCAAAAGGGAGAAGAGAATGAAAAAGATGAATAGCACACTTTTGTTTTCTGTGAAAGAACAAGGTTTGGAAACCAAAAAACTTAGAAAGCTTTTGGCAAAAGAAGAAGAAGAAGAAGTTCAAGAAGATGTTCAAAAACTTGTGTAAAAAGTTATATCAAGTACATAAAATGCAAGTCAAGGTCTTGTTTTTATAGACTCTTCATGTCTGGTCAAGAAAACCATTAGAAGAGTTATAACCTTGAGAAAATCTTGAGAAAACCATTGGAAGAGTTACATCTCTTGATTTTTATTCAAAACTTTCACTGGTAATTGATTACCAAAACCATGTAATCGATTACACAAAGCATTTTATGAAAAGATGTGACTCTTCACAATTGAATTTAAATTTCAACGTTCAGATATACTGGTAATCGATTACCAATATATTGTAATCGATTACACCATTTAAAAAACAATTGGAACGTTGCCAATTTAGTTAAAAGCTTTTAAAATCAAACTTTGCCACTGGTAATCGATTACAGGAAACTGGTAATCGATTACCAGAGAGTAAAAACTCTGGTAACTTAGAAAATTTTGAGAAAAACTCTTTTGAAAAACAAAATTGTGCTATGTTTGTTTTTTGAAAAATCTTTTCAATACTTCCCTTGTGAAGTCTTCTTGATTTCTTCTCTTGAATCTTGAATTCATCTTCTCTTGAATCTTGAAATCAAACTTCTCTTGATTCTTGAATCTTCTTGATTTCTTCTCATGAAACTTGAAATTAATCTTGATCTTGAACTTGTTGACTCAATCTTGAAATCATTCTTTGGGCTTTTTGTCATCATCAAAACTACTTGAATCAACTTGATTCATCATCATGTAGCTTGCTTCTACAAGTGTCATCTTGATTAAATTTTAGCTGACCAAAATTCAATCTACATAAATGATAGTAAGCAAGAAAGTAACTAGGCAAAGGATGGAGTACAGTAGTATACCTGTAGAAGTTTGGATTTGAATTCTCCTTCTAGCAGCAAACATTTCTAATTATAACATCTAGATACTTGCCTATTAGTTTCCACCCCTTTTCTTTTCTTTTCTTTTCTTTTTGCTCTTCATTTAATTCTACTCGATGGTTTGATAATGTTAAACACTTTCTTTTATTTTATGCCTTACAGGTTACATGTTCTAGGTCAATTCATGCCTTTAGTAGTGTCGTAACCTACCCTTCGGCGGGAGGGCGACTCGTGACTCGCGGGTGCGTGTCCCAAGAAAGGAATACACGTAGAGTCACCACCAATGTTTATTTAAGGAAAACGTCGAAAAAACCTGAAAAGACGTGATCTACGAACTTTAAGTGAAAGGTTCGGGAGTTGTATTTACGCATGAGGAAGGTATTAGCACCCCACACGTTCGTCACAAGAAACGGCAGCCTTTAATCAAATGTGCAAATATGACTTCAATCTATGTTATCTTCCCTTTTTACGTTCTTATGTTTTTTTTATGCCTTTTTATATTTTTATCTTTTTGTGGTCGACAAGGGCGTTTCCCTTTGCTCCTATGTATTCCTCAATTGTGATGAGAAAATCAGACCTACATAGTTCATTTATGAACAAAGCGTTTTGGTTAAGTTATTTTTTATCCTTTTTTGCAAGATATGTTTTTATTGAATGAAAGGTCATTTAAGGCGTTGGACCATTAGACAATCTTTCGATTCTTTTGAAAAGTGAGAAAACATTAAGTCATTGGACCATTAATGATTTCTTTATTTTTGAAAGAGGTAACAAAGTTACAAATTGATTTTAGGTTTTTTAGAAATCTACACTTAACCAATAAAAGCAGAAAAGACCATTTCAAGGCGTTGGACCTTTAAAAATGGCTTTTTTAGGCGATGACAAAAGTTTGGTTTATGAATTGATTTTAGCCTTAGTTTCACTTTGGTTATTAGTCAATTCAATCAAGAAAGAGAAATCCCAAAGAGAAACGTCCGATTGCTTTTTTTGGTTTATTTTACTAAAAGATATTTTTTATTATATTATTATTATTTTACCTCTTTTTGGTTTCCAACATAGTTACGGCAGGACCGAACGGTCGGATTTCATTTTAATAGAAATTAACAGATGTTACAATTCAAATGATCGGTGGAAATTTATTTTATTTTTGATTGGGCGAGAAAATGACTTAAGTAAATGACTAAAGCACGTCAAAAGGGGGTACGGAAAGTAAATGAAATCAAAATAAAAGCACGTGGAAACAAATCAGGACCACTAAGGGTACATAGAATGAATTGAAAACTTCAATTTCGGGAACTTACCGGTTGAAGATCGAAGAACGACGAAGAACGAACGAAGAACGTCGAAGAACGGTTGAAAATCTTCGCGAAATCACCCACGGAAACGTTACGGAAGCGCCTCGGCTTGGATTTTCTACACTGAAACAATTTTTCTCACTAATTTTAAGTGATCCTCAGATACCAGGAGGGTTGAACATTTTTCTCCTTCACTCCTCCCCCTATTTATAGGAAAATAGGGGAGGAGCTTGCCACCCAGCTCGCCCAGGCGAGTTAAGTTGCTTCCTCCAGAAGTAACCGCCTTCTGGAGGAACATCCTGGAAGGCCCACGCCTGCTTGCTATTTGCACCCACATTTATACTAAATACACCCCCTGCCTTTTTTTTGGTGATTCTTTTTTCCGTAAAGTTACGGAAACTTACGAATTTCGTAACGATACTTGTTTTCTTTCCGTAATGTTGCAGAACCTTACGGATTACATAATCATCCCTTTTTTTGCCTTCCGGAACGTTACGGAACTTTACGGATTGCGCACTAACACTTCCTTTTAATTTCTGGCATGTCACGGAACTTCACGGATTGTGCTACAACGTTTTTCTTTTAGCTTCCAGCATGTCTCGAAACTTCACAAATTGCCTAACGATGGGTGCCAATGGTCAAACGAGGGTCGCATCCCAACAACGGATGGTCCTCGAACGAAATTAGGGTATGACAGTTGCCCCTCTTTACTTGTCTTTTATTGGAGATAAATGGGAAGTAAAGATAAGACACTAATTTCGTTCGAGCGAAACACCATTCGGCCAGTGAATCTCCCTGCCAGCAGAACCTGCAAAAATTTGAAAATGATCAGTACCGACACATCATCCTGATACTATCGAATTTGTTCCTCTTGGTTGATACAAGATGCAGAATGACCATAATGTGTCTCTGTGTTTTGTTGGACACGATCGAGCCTGGGCGGCGAGACACAGAATGACCATAATTTGTCTCTGCGTGCCACCGGACACGATCGCCTTTGGATGGCGAAAAGGTGCGCGAAATGACCATAATTTTCTCCGCCCACCTCTCGACTTACTGTCCCCGAATGACAAAGGGTGCAGAATCTGTCCTTGCGCGTTTATCACTCGACTTGCGAAATCTGAATGACAAAGGGCGCAGAATCCGTCTCTGCGTGTTTACCACCTAACTTGCTGTTCCTGAATGATAAAGGGCGCAAAATCTATCTCTGCTCGTTTACCACCCAACTTGTTGTTCCTGAATGATAAAGGGCGCCAAATTTGTCTATGCGCGTTTATCACCCAATTTGCGAAATCTGAATGGCAAAGGGCGCAGAATTCGTCTATGCGCGTTTACCACTCGACTCGCTGCTCCTGAATGATAAAGGGCGTAGAATCTGTCTCTGCGCGTTTACCACCCAACTTGTTGTTCCTGAATGATAAAGGGCGCAGAATTCGTCTATGCGCATTTACCACTCGACTCGCTGCTCCTGAATGATAAAGGGCACAGAATCTGTCTCTGCGCGTTTACCACCCAACTTGTTGTTCCTGAATGATAAAGGGCGCCGAATTCGTCTATGCGCGTTTATCACCTAATTTGCGAAATCTGAATGGCAAAGGGCGCAGAATTCATCTATGCGCGTTTACCACTCGACTCGCTGCTCCTGAATGATAAAGGGCGTAGAATTTGTCTCTGCGCGTTTACCCACTCAGCTTGTTGTTCCTGAATGATAAAGGGCGCATAATTTGTCTCTGCACGCTTACCCACTTAGCTTGCTGTTTCTGAATGATAAAAGGCGCAGAATTTGTTTTTGTGCATTTACCCACTCAGCTTGCTGTGTCTGAATGATAAAGGGCATAGAATTTTGTTTCTGCGCGTTTACCCACTCAGCTTGCTGCTCTTGAATGATAAAGGGCACATAATTTGTTTCTGCGCGTTTACCCACTCATCGAGCGTGTGGATGATCGTAATTGGTCTCCTCATGTCATCGGGCCCGCTGCCTCTAGATGACAAAAGGCACAGAAGATGATGTTAGTCTTTGCGTGCTATCATGCTTTGAGTCTTAGAGATAGCAAAAGAAAGTTTAAACGGATAACCACTCGGGTATCTCTGCCTGTCACGTGACTCCAGTGTTAGTATGACAGAAATTGTGGGGCGGAAGATGACGTAAATCTCCGCGTGTCAACGGGTTTGTTGGCCGCGATTGACAAAGGGTGCAGAAGACGACGTTAGTCTCTGCGTGCTATCATGCTTTGAGTCTTAGAGATAGCAAAAGAAAGTTTAAACGGATAACCACTCGGGTATCTCCACATGTCATGTGACTCCAGTGTCAGTATGACAGAAATTGTGGGGCGGCCGACAAAAGCAAGGCTCTTGCTCCTACGTATCCTCAATGAAGAACTCAGACCTACGTAGTTCTGGATAACTTATGAGACTAAAATAGTCTCCGTGTTTTCTTTACTAAAATGCGAACATGCTTTAGTAAAGAGACAAAATTTCCAACTGATCAAAGCAGCATATGTTTTTTTTGGATGAAAAAAAATGTGTCTACCGGGGAAGGAGAGTATGCTGATGAAATTTTCTCGTAACCATAAATGAGATTTTGGATGTTTAGCATTTCGCTTCTAAATGACCATTTAGAGGAAACACTGGGTTCAACAAAAATAGAAGAAAATCACTCAAAGTGTATCAATCTCACACAGGTAAGTGTTTCATCCTAATTCCAAACCATAGATATGTCATGACTTGATTTTGCAAATCATTTCCTATCAAATCAAAGATTACATGTGTGATCATGGATCAATAGGACTTTTCTTGGGGAATGGTGTTTTTTGGTGGGAACTTTGGCTTTGAGTGTTTTTGGCCTTTTCCTTTTCTGTTTTTGTTTAGCGCGAGGCGAACAAGTCACCGACACAAAGGATTTTGGTTGGTAATCAAAGGGAGAGGGCCACTTTAGGTCGTGGTTTCCTTTCTTTTTTTTTGTTTTCTTTTTTTTTTCTTGGTGACAATTCTGTATTGTTCAGATATTGTCTGGTCCAAAGACCTTTCTGCATGTTTCTTCTATTTTCTTCCGATCTTTGATCGGGGATTTTCTTTCTTCTTT
The DNA here is from genome assembly GCF_004193775.1 of Glycine soja. NCBI lineage: Eukaryota > Viridiplantae > Streptophyta > Magnoliopsida > Fabales > Fabaceae > Glycine > Glycine soja. Next base: position 37,410,183 of record NC_041007.1, on the reverse strand, counting down.
TTTTTTTCTTTCTCTCCCTCTTTTAATTGGGAATTTTCTTTCCTTTTTTGCTTTCTCCCTTTCTTTGATTGGGAATTTTCCTTCTTTTTGTGTTTTCTTCCGAGGGCAAGGATTGATATTCTCACCCTGGGTCAAGGTTTATGGTAAGTTGGGATTTTGGCTCAAGGCTTGTGATTGGCTGGACATGATATATGTCAGGGTGTTGGTCTGGTTCAGGGATAAAAGGGAATGTCCCACATTATTTCCATGACACAAATGCAACAATGATGATTTGGAAATTGTATGCAAAACTAGTCATGCACGCACCTATGCGGACACTCAAGTGTCAAACTTTTATGGTCATGTGATGCTAGGGCTCAGGATTAATTTCCTCTATTTAAGTCAACCCAGTGTTTCCAAAATATGTTATTTTATCAATTTGGGCATTCATCCGAGTCTATTTTTGGGTGTTCAGGAAAATTTTCACAGCATTCACCCGTCAGGTGTATACACATTTTTTTTCAAAAACTGGTTATGATCAGTGAATTTTTTCAAAGAAAAGCTAGAAGTCATCTCTTTTCAAAAGCATGTTGGTTTTTCAGCTAGACAACTTATTTTTCTTTTCCTTTTTTCCTTTTTATCATGTGTTTATTTCTTTTCCTTGTTTGTTTTTGTTGTTATTTTTTTGTGAGGTATTTTTGCTATATACATGCATATCCAAGGTATCTTTCTACCTAAACATACATATATATATATATATATATATATATATATATATATATATATATATATATATATATATATATATATATATATATATATATTTTGTGAAGTATTTTTTTGTTTACATACATGCATATCTAAGGTATTTTCACTACCTAAACATACATATATATATTTTGTGGGGTATGACTACCTTCCCGCTGCCGGCCATCCCCAGGCTGTTGTGGTGTCTCACCTTGCGCCTGCCTGGGGAGTGCAGTACTTCTTGATGAAAGCCGGTTAATAGGGGGCTTGATGACCTTGCTGGGGGTGACAGGCACTCCGTAAAACTAACAGAGGCTCGTAATCAGCGCTCGAAACCCCAGAACCCTGTTGGACTTCTCCGGGTTCACTGGGTGTATTGCAGGCGCGATCTCTGCAAACAATACATGACATCAGAAATCAGTTGAGAGAAGTGCATACTTACCTATGCCACGACGGCATGACCTTGCTGGGGGGGACGGACACCCTGTAGGACTGATAGAGGCCCGTAACCAGAGCTGGAAACCCCAGGGCCCTGTCGGACTCCTCCGGGTCCACTGGGTGCCTTGTGGGCACAATCCCTGTAAATAGTGGATGGTATCAAAAATCAATTTAGCCACATGCATACTTACCTACGTCAGAATGACATAGACCAACTGATACTTCCGCAGGGGGAGATCGGTATTGCGGTCGCTGGACGGAATGTTGCTAAGTAGCAACGTCATCCATATCTGTGTAAGAGTGGTCATGTTGGTGCGCATGATCCGCACTCGTCTTGTTGCAGTGGCACGGGTGAAATCTTGCCCCGATATGCATAGCAGCTGCACGATAGCCTCCTCCTCTGGTTGTACTTGCATAGTTGGCCCTCCTCTAGGATCAGGGGGTGGCCTAGGAACTGATAAAAGGAAACTACTGGCCCCTTAACCGGGAGTGCAAGTCCTCTGAAGTGGAGGACGTGTAGTCCACTGAAGGCGAGAGTGTGTAGCCCTCTAAAGGCGAGGTCGTGTAGTCCTTTGAAGGCGAGGGCATGTAGCCTTCTGAAGGCGAGGATGTGTAGTCCTCTGAAGGTGAGGGTACATGACCCTCTGAAGGTGAGGGCGTGTAGCCCTCTGAAGGCAAGGACATATAGTCCTCTGGGGGCGAGGACGTAGTCCTCTAAGGGTGAGGGCGTGTAGCCCTCTTAAGGGTAGGACGTATAGTCCTCTGAAGATGAGGGTGTGTAACCCTGTGAAGGTGAGAACATGTAGTCCTCTGAAGGTGAAGGTGTGTAGCCCTCTGAAGACGAGGGTACTAGTACCCAAGGTTCCACCCTTATGAGAAAGCAAGAGATTGACTCATTGAGAGGGACGATCATCCCAAATTCTAAAGATTGGACATTAGATGTAGGAAATCTATCCAATTAACATGATTTTTAGGGATGCAGATGCGTGCAACCTTTGTCGTGAAATTTGGTAAATGCGGACTTCATATGAAACAATGCAATGTAATGGAAAGTTGTACAATGTTCATAACATTCTTTCCCTATTTTGTGATTTTGATTTTGATTAAATTTAATTTTTTTGGAAAACACAGATTGACTGTCCTTTTGAAAGAGGTGATAATTCATGCAACCTTATCCTATCTTTTGCAAATCTCTCCGAGAACTCCCTCAGAGTGTATGTTCTGTTTGATTTAGCTGCTTGACCATTTTGGAGTGACGACAATGGAGCCGTTTGACGTTTAATCAATCCATATAAATTCCAGGGTTTGTCCCCTTTTTTTTTGTTTAAAAACATCGACGGGTGAGAACTTTTGATCTGCCCCTATGTTCACTTGAGGTACCAATTGTTATCTTTCGTCATGACCTTGTAACTGGGAACCTATTGGGTGAAACTTCTAATTTGCCCCTAGGTTTACTTGAGGCTCATGCACGATGCCCCTCATTGCCCCTGTGTAGGGCTTTAAGGTACCAATCGTTGTCTTTCGTAACAGGGAACCTATTGGGTGGGAACTTCTAATTTGCCCCTAGGTTTACTTGAGGCTCATGCATGATGCCCCTCATTGCCCTAGTGTAGGGCTTTGAGGTATCCATCTTTGTTTTCACAACCCATAGCAAGGAAGACTGAAAGAAGCGGTTGATTCTTGCAAAAGGAATTTTCCAAGGACGAGAAATAGTTGATGGATTTTTTCAATCGACGGATTAAGTCAAATGACTCCTAATCTTGATAACTCACTTCTGTCTAAAAGAAAAAAATTTCTGGAATGATAAAATGAGGTCACATGAACGTCTATATTATACTTGAAAACACAGTCAATCAAATGCTTTTTTTATTTTTATTTTGAAACTTATTTTTGCTTTACTTGTCGTTTTACGGCACCTTCACCAAATGTGTAGCACGAGTAATTTCTGATTGAACGGTCTTGGAAGTCCAAACTCAGGAGCGCAAGTCGCCTGAGCAAACAGACCAATGGCTAGCACCCACATTCCGATGAAAGTTTGAATAAGCAAAGATGTGTTTGTGAGAGGACGAGGGACAAAGATATCAAATTCATCCATTTTATTTAGCATTGTAACTGTGATTTATAATAATGGCATAAACTTGAAAATCCTGGTGAGTCATTAGAGACATCTAACAACAGCTTTCAAAATTGCCCCATGTGTGGTGTCGCTTGTCAATGTCAGGACTCATACGCGATTCTCCTCAAATTTCAGCCAGCCCGCATCAATTTAGACTTTGCACCTTACGCTTCAGGGTCATACAATGCTCAATGGAATGCCCCGGGGCTCCTCCATGATAAGCACACATTGTGTTTGAGTCGTACCCTCGGAAAAATGGAGGTTGAGGAAACCTAGCAGGGGTTATGGCTACCATTGCAGTATCAAGTAGATATGGGAGCAAGTCAGCATAGGACACCGGAATTGAGGTGAATTCAACAGGCTTTTTCGCTGCAAAATTCATTTCTTGGTTGGTGTTTTGGTTTGTGCTAAAGGTGGTGTTCGTCATTGGAAGTGTGGTAGACAGGCTTTGTGGTTGATTTAGGGATGGCCTTTGTGGATAACTGGGTGGTGGGTAAGGAGAGGGTTTGTTATTGGCTGAGTAATGACATTGTTGGTGTCATACCCTAATTTCGTCCGGGGACCTTTGCTTGATGACATGCAACTTTTGTTTGGTCCTTGTGAGGTGCTTGGCACCCATCATTAGGCAATTTGTGAAATACTGGGACATGCCGGAAAACAAAAGAAAATATTGATGCACAATCCGTAAGGTTCCGTGACACACCGAAAATCAAATGGAAGCATCGTTGCACAATTAGTGAGGTTCCGTAATATTTCGTAAGTCAAAAAGGGGATGATTATGTAATCCACAAGGTTCCGTAACATTACGGAAAGAAAACAAGTATCGTTACGAAATTCGTAAATTTACGTAACTTTACGAAAAAAGAATCACCAAAAAAAAGGCAGGGGGTGTACTTAGTAAAAATGGGGGTGCAAATAGCAACCAGGCCCACTTGGGCCCTCCAGAAGATTCCTCCAGAAGGATGTTGCTTCTGGAGGAAGCAACCCTGCTCGCCTGGGCGAGCTGGGTGGCAAGCTTCTCCCCCAATTTTCTATAAATAGGGGGAGAAGTGAAGTGAAAAAGGGTTCGGCCCCTTAGGCACTTCTCTCTCTTTCGAATTTTCTTGGAAAAATTGTTTCCATGAAGAAAATCCGAGCCGAGGCGCTTCCGAAACGTTTCCGTGAGTGATTTCACGAAGGTTTTCGACCGTTCTTCATTCGTTCTTCATCGTTCTTCAGTCTTCAACAGGTAAGTACCTCAAACCAAGCTTTTCGATTCATTCTATGTACCCGTAGTGGTCCACATTTGGTTTCATGTATTTTTATTCTCGTTTCATTTACTTTTTATACCCCCTGTTGACGTGCTTAAGCCATTTTATTTAAGTCATTTCTCGCTTAACCTAAAAATAAAATAAGTTTCCACCGATCGTTTGAATTGTATTATCCGTAAACTTTGGTTGAAATGAATTCCGACCGATCGGTCGTGCCGTAACCACGTTGGAAATAAAAAAAAGAGGTAAATAATAATATAATAGTAAAAATACCTTTTAGTAAAATAAAGCGAAAAATCAATTGGACGTTTTCTCTTTGGGATTTCTCATTCTTAATCGAATTGACTAATAACTAAAGTGAAACTAAAGCTAAAATCAACTCGCCTAGTCAAGCTCGTCCACAAAAATAGGTTTTTGAAGTTTATCATTTCAATTTCTTACTAAGTAAAATGGATCATTTTTAAGGTCCAACGCCTTAAAATGATCACCTTTTTAAGTAAAAAGGAATCACTTGATAGGAAAGAACTACGTAGGTCTGATTTCCTCATCGCAATTGAGGAATACGTAGGAGCAAAGGGAAACACCCTTGTCGACCACAAAAAGAGAAAAAATATAAAAAGGGTATAAAGGATATAAAGACATAAAAAGGGAACGTAAAAATCAAAGTCATGTTTGCACATTCGATTAAAGGTTGCCGTCCCTTGGGACGGACGTGTGGGGTGCTAATACCTTCCCCGTGCGTAAATACAACTCCCGAAGCTTTCACTTTAAAGTTTGTAGATCGCGTCTTTTCCGGTTTTTCCGACGTTTTCCTCAAATAAACGTTGGTGGCGACTCCGCACGTATTCCTTTCGTGGAACACGCATCCCGTGAGTCACGCGTCGCCCTCCCGCCGAAGGGTAGGTTGCGATAGTTGGTGACTCCATTGGGGACTGTTTTTAGAAAGTTAGGCCATTTAATCTTGTGCAATGCTTTACCATGACTTACTCCTTTGTTTGTTTCCCTTCATTATGTTCTTGTGTATATAAACTCTTTGTTGCTTTTAGTGCGTTTTAAAATGTATGCATGAGGTAAAAATTTATTCATTTGATGCACACAAACACCAACACTATTTGAACACACTGTGAGTTGAAAAAGGGCCCTATACCTGGGTTCATAGGAACATAAGGAGTGGAGGTGAATCTGTGATCATGCTAGGTCTCCGACTTGCTTGATTAAAGTGAACCCTCATCTAGAGTTTTTCTCTTTGAAGACATATTGTTGCTAGTAGTCCCTACTGCTGCTGTATGTTCTTCGAAGGGGATAATACCTCTAGAAACCATCAAGAGAGATATGACTACCTTGGGGGTTATCACTAAATGCCTAGTTAGCTCTCTCCCTTATAGGTCCCTTAAATAGGGGCACGGAGCAAACACGCTGCGTGCCATTTTTCACACTACCATGCATAATTATCACGTACCCTTTTGCTTATATCTTGTGAATATTGTCGTACTATGTACATTCTCGTATTGTACCTTTCGCATATGCATCATGTGTGGGTTTCGTCTTAATCCCCTCTCTTGGGCAAACCATCGGAGGGTCCGTGTCACCTTCTTAAATACATACGTTGGGCACTTTGCTGCCCAAAGGTTGTATCCAAGAAGGAAACAATTTCTCGGGCTCCCGTATTCGTAAATTACACTGTGTCATATGCATTTCTTCATGCATTCATCCATTCCACCCATGATAGATGTCGAAGTTTTGATTCGCACTAGATTTTATTTCACTTTAGTAAAACATGGGATCAAGTCAAAAGCCTTCGCTTAAAAAGAGGTTCTATCAAGTCAAAATCAAGAGCTTAGAGGTCACTAGTTTACGAGAGTTGGGGCAATTAATTGGTCAACTTCAATGGCAAGCCTTCCGCAAAGCCTATGGTAAGATTTGGGACCTAGCTAGGGTAGAAGTCTCCATGGAACCGATTGCATCCCTTTCCCAGTATTATGACCAGCCCCTAAGGTGCTTCACATTTGAGGACTTCCAGCTAGTGCCGACTGTGGAAGAGTTTGAAGAAATCCTGGGATGCCCACTGGGAGGAAGGAAGCCATATCTTTTCTTTGGGTTCTATCCCTCCACAACAAGAGTTGCCAAGGTAGTGAAAATCTCAGCACAAGAGTTGGACCAGGTAAAGCAAAACAGGAATAGGGTGGTCGGAGTACCAAGGAAGTGTTTGAAGGAAAGGGCAAAGGCCTTGGAAAATCAAGGCAAATGGGCTTTCTTTTATTGACATCTTGGCACTTTTGATCTTTGGAGTTGTCCTCTTTCCGAATATGGAAGGGTTAGTGGACCTAGTAGTGATTGACGCTTTCCTCGCCTTTCATCATGGCGAGGAAAGCCCGGTCGTCGCCATTTTGGCCATGTATGACACGTTCGACCGGGGATGTGAAAAGAGCGGTGCAAGAATTGTTTGTTGTGCACTGGCTCTCTATGTGTGGCTGGTTTCGCACCTTTTTCTCCAAGAAGGTAGGCCCGTCTATCCGCTACAAGGTCACTGCTCGTGCGTCGAAAAAAGAAAGACGAATTGGGACCAACTCTTGGCTAGCATAGAGGGGCGTCTGTTAATTGGTTCCCTCGCTAGAAGGAAGGAAGAATCAGGATTCTATCTTCATGCGAAGGATTTCCAAATGTTCCCTTAATGGGAACAAGGGGTTGTATTAATTATAATCCCGGACTTGCCATAAGACAGCTCGGCTACCCCATGAGAGGAGTGCCATCAGAAGAAAGCATCACGCCTTTCATCGCACGGGGTTTCAGTGACCACAACGCGAGGGTACTCCAAGGAGTTCGCAAGGCATGGGATGCGGCGTGAAGAAAGGACAGAGAGCTTAGGGGAAGCAGTAATGGGATCATCGGCGGCTATCATAAGTGGCTGAGAGTCCGAACACAAGGATTGGATTGGCTCCCAAATCTAAAGACTGTGAGAGACGATGAGGTTAAAGCTTCGGAAGAAAGTGATGAGGTACAAGCCCTAAAGGCAGAGCTTGAAAGAGCCCGGGTAGTCGAAGAGAAGTTCAAGTCCATAGCCATCAAAGTCTGAAGAGAGTATGATGAACTAAGGGACGTCAATATGGCCACAGCTGAAGCCTTGGAACGAGAAACCAAGAAGGCCCGAAAGGAAGAACACGACCAAAGCAAAGTTTTGAGGGGCTTTATAGGGCAGCAATAGTGAGCTCAAGCTCCGAAGAGGTGAAAGGAATCATCACGGGTCAAAGGCATGATCTTGAAGGACGAGCTAAAGGCTTGCCTTAGGTCAAAAAGAAATTTGTCCCAACAGTTAAGCGAGACTGAAGGGAATATGTGGGCCATCATCGATGAGTGCAAAGAGAAGCTAAATCTAGCGGCGACTCACGAGCAAAGGCTAGAGGATGAGTACGCCAAGATATCAGTAGAAAGAGAAGCAAGGGAAAGGGTAATTGATTCATTGCACCAAGAGGCAACAATGTGGATGGACCGATTTGCTCTTACTTTGAACAGGAGTCAAGAACTTCCCCGATTGCTAGCCAAGGCCAAAGCAGTGGCGGACACCTACTCCGCCCCCGAGGAGATCCACGGACTTCTCAGCTATTGTCAGCATATGATAGACTTAATGGACCATATGATTAGAAACCGCTAGGAAGTTTGTATTGTTGCTCAGATCTTGACTAGTTATAACTTTTTGAATAAAATGAGTTTATCCCACGTTTTTACTCCAAAAATCAGTGCGAATCAAGTCACTCCCGCATTTTATCTCTAGCATGCATTGTATGTTGGTCTCGTCCTTTGTCACGGGAAGCCGGAAGGTCCATATCACCTTCTTAATTGGACACATGGGACATTGCGCCCCCAAATGCGCAAGTAAGAAGAGATAATTTTCCGGGCTCTCGTGTCCGTAAATGCATTCATATCATGCATCGCATAAACACCTCTTCATGGCATCATAATGCACATATCGTTCCTGCATTTGTCTTTTATCATATTACAGACTCACATTTTGCATGAGTCATGGCATCATCATGCATATGCGTTCAACAAACTTTTTGATCTGCAAAATTGCATACCATTTGTTTTCATGTTTGCTCATCCTTGTGTTTTCCTCTACAAAACAAAAACAAAAAAGGGGAAGCGTGAAACTTCACACTACATTCTTAGTTGCATGTGTTAGGCACCATGAGCCAACCATGTTGGGATCATAAACCCATTTCTAAAAAAAAAAAACACACACACAACAACAAAACAAAATAATTGAACATGGTACCGAATGCATGGTTAACTAGGAAATGGTGTTTCTTCGGGCATCTCAATTTCATAATTACATTTTCCGTGCATAAGCTTAAAGTATGCCCGAGTCATTCATCCCTATGAGATGTTGTTGAAGTATTGGCGATTAGAATTGCCATTCCTTGGATTATAGGGTTGAACCAAGCTCATGCTTTTACAAAAAGGTTCATCAAGTCAAGTTGAAATATGGAAGCAACCGTCTTGCAAAATTAGGGCAAAAGATGAATCGAGTCACATCACTGCTTTGTCTACTGCCAAACATATTTAGGATTGTTGATGTCCTTGTTACTTCCAGTTTCACCTTGACAAAGATGTCATGGACCATGTTGAAAATCTAAATTGATTCAACCCCATGTCCTGCGTAAAAATTCGCAATACTTCAGTTGTACATCATTCGCATACATCCATGCTTTTCATTGGTTGCATTGCTCATTGCATTCTTTCCTTGAAAAATAAAATAAAATAAAATAAAATGAACTTAATCATTGTTATCAAAAAGAAAAGGACATGCTTTACGGCGCCTTTACCGAACTCGTGCTAGAGCTAAAGTAATGGGTGAAGCAGAGGAGGTGCAAGAGAAGATGAAGGCCGACATGGAGGCCATGAAAGAGCAAATGACCACAATGATGGAGGCCATGATGAGCATGAAGAAGATAATGGAAGCCAATGCGGTTATAGTTGCCGCTACTAGCGCTGTCACTAAGGTGAATCCGATGCTCCCATCTGGCCTCAAGCAAATGAATCATCCAACCTCAAATATGATAGGCAAAGATTTGGGAAGTGCGGATGACCCCATGATGTGCAAATTCAAAACAAGCACGCCTTCCCGCCATATGGCTTGCCTCCCAAACTATACACCACCCAATGTGGCATACACTCTCAATGAAAATCTCAATAACTCCACTCCGATACTCATTGAGAACCAATAACCTCAATCTGATCAGGCACATATCTCTCAAACCATGGGGGAGACACATGAAATTCCCCACCACAATCTAGCTAACTTCGAGCCTTGGCTCGGATATGCCACTGAAGGGCAAGCAGTTGGTGGTATACCCTTTGAAAACACTTTGGAGGGCCCTCAGTTTCGCCCACAACCACAACCATTGCATTTTGCGGTGGGAAGAGCCCCTCCTGCTATGGCCGAAAAGGGAAAGGCGGATCATCTAAAGGAAAGGCCCAGGGCCATTGAAGGAGGCGAAGATTATGCCTTTGCTAACCTAGAAAATTTGTTCCTAATACCCAAACATGGTCATTCCCAAGTTCAAGGTGCTGGACTTTGCCAAGTACAAAGGGACTACTTGCTCCAAGAACCACTTAAAGATGTATTGTTGGAAGATGGGGGCATACGCAAAAGATGAGAAACTGCTGATATATTTTTCCTAAGAAAGTTTTACTAGGACAACTGTCACATGGTATACTAACTTAGGAACCTTCCTGAGTCCATTCTTGGAAGGACCTAATGGTTGCCTTCGTTAGGCAGTGTCAGTACAATTCTGATATGGTTCCGGATAGGATGCAACTACAAAAAGTGTGCAAAAAAGGGGCACGAATCTTTCAAAGAATACGCCCAAAGATGGAGAGACTTGGCAACTCAAGTAGCACCCCCAAAAACAGAGAAAGAGATTATCACAATGATAGTAGACACGTGACCGGTGTTCTACTATGAAAAAAATGGTGGGTTACACACCTTGAAGTTTTACAGATTTGGTCTTCGCCAGCAAAAAGATCAAAGTGGATCTGAAAAGAGGCAAATTTAATCATCCTGCTTGGACGAATGAGAAAACTGGGGCAAATAAAGATGGTGAGGATGAGGGAGAAACCCATGCTGTGCCTGCCATTCCTATACGGCCAAGTTTCCCACCAACCCAACAATGTCTTTACTCAGCCAATAACAAACCTTCTCCTTACCCACCGCCCAGTTATCCACAAAGGCCATCCCTAAATCAACCACAAAGTCTGTCTACCGCACTTCCAATGACGAACACCACCTTTCGCACAAACCAAAAACACCAACCAAAAAATGAATTTTTGCAGCGAGAAAGCTTGTAGAATTCACCCCAATTCCAGTGTCCTATGCTGACTTGCTCCCATATCTACTTGATAATTCAATGGTAGCCATAACCCTAGCCAAGGTTCATCAACCTCCATTTCTCCGAGAATACGACTCGAACGCAACGTGTGCTTGTCACGGAGAAGCCCTGGGGCATTCCATTGAGCACTGAATGACCCTGAAGCATAAGGTGCAAAGTCTAATTGATGTGGGCTGGCTGAAATTTGAGGAGAATCGCTTGTTGAATCCTAACACTGACAAGCGACACCACACATGGGGCAATTTTGAAGGCTGATGTTAGGTGTCTCTAATGACTCATCAGGATTTCCAAGTTTATGCCATTATTGTAAACCACAGTTACAATGCTAAAATGAATGAATTTGACATCCTTGTCTCTCTCATCCTTTCACAAACACATCTTTGCTTATTCAACTTCCACCGGAATGTGAGTGTAAGCCATTGGTTTGTTTGCTCTAAGGGACCTGCGCTCTTAAGTGTTAACTTCCAAGACCGTTCAATCAGAGATTGCTCGTCCTGCACGTTGGTGGGGGTGCCGTAAAACAACGAGTAAAGTTCAAAACAAATAAGTTTCAAAAAAAAAGGGAAAGCATTTGATTAACTGTGTTTTCAAGACGTTCATGTGACCTCATTTTAACATTCCAGAAAGTTTGTCTTTTTAGAGAAAAGTGAGTTATCAAGAATAGGATGTTGGACAAATGGCCTCAGTTACCTTAAGAAAAAGGGGGGGTTGAATTAAGATACAAAGACTATTCCCCAATTAAACTTTCGCTCTCTCTTTTCGGATTAACAATGCACCCTTAACATAAATTACTCAAAAGACAATTCAAAATAAACTTCTTTGAAGAAAAAGATAAATAGCAATAAATAAAAGAAGTTTAAGGGAAGAGAGGAATGCAAACTTGATTTATACTGATTCGGCCACTTCCCGTACCTACGTCCAGTCCTCAAGCAACCCACTTGAGATTTTTCACTCTCTTTGTAAAACTCCTTTTACAAAGCCTAAACCACACAGGGACAACCCTTCCCTTGTGTTCAGGAATCCTTTACAACAAGAAATCTTTTCAAAAATAAGAAGAAGAGAAGAAGAGATCTCTCTTAAAAGAGATAGATTGTACAATGAAGACCAATCAAAATTCCCTATTGAATATGCAAGTGGTTGACCAAGGAATCTTTTTGAGAGGATAAGACAGTTCAATTCAGAAAAACTCTTAATCTTTTGAGAGGATAAACTTTTTGAGCAATGAAAACTCTCTTTAAATTAGCGCTTCCAAGCCACCTTTGATGGCCATTCATAAACCATTTGAATAGATGTGACTCTTGGGAATTATTTTCCGAAAATCCCCTCTGGTAATCGATTACAAGACTTGTGTAAACGATTACAGGTTTTGAAATTTGAATTAAAACATTAAAAAAAAACTGCTGGTAATCAATTACCATCCATGTGTAATCGATTACACATTATAAATTTTGAATTCAAATTTCTAGTGACTGTTATAAACATTTTCAGCTGCTGGTAATTGATTACCAGAGGGCAAATCTCAATTTGAAATGATAGAATTCTTTGGTCAAACCTTTTGTTTTTTCAATTTGGAAACTTCTTCCTAAGATTCTAGAATCAACTTGATCATATATCTTGATTTTCTTGGATTCTTGTCTTGAATAAAACTTAGAAGCACTTGATCCTTTAGCATCATCAAGACATCAAAACATCTTGCTTCTACATAGGAGTCATTTGACTTAATCCATCAACTGAAAAATCCTTCAACTATTTCTCGTCCTTGGAAAATTCTTTTTGCAAGAATCAACTGCTTCTTTCATTCTTCCTCACTACGAGGTTGTGAAAACAAGACAACAATTGGTACCTCTAAGCCCTACACTGGGGCAACGAAAGGCACCATGCAAAAACCTCAAGTGAACCTAGGGGCAGATTAGAAGTTTCACCCAATAGGTTCCCGGCTACAAGGTCATGACGAAAGATAACAATTGGTACCTCAAAGCCTTACACTGGGGCAATGAGGGGCATCGTGCATGAGCCTTAGGTGAACATAGGGGCAGATCAAAAGTTCACACCCGTCGATGTTTTTAAACAAGAAAAAAAAAGGGGGAGACAAGCCCTGGAATTTCAATAGATTAATTAAACATCAAACGGCTCCATTCCCGTCACTCCAAAACGGTCAAGTGACTAAATCAAACAGAACATACACTCTGAGGGAGTTCCCGGAGAGATTTGCAAAAAGATAGGATGAGGTTGCATGAATTATCACCTCTTTCAAAAGGACAGTCAATCTGTGTTTTCCAAACAATTAAATCAAAATCAAAATCACAAAATAGGGAAAGAATGTCATGAACGTTGTACAACTTTCCATTACATTCCATTGTTTCATATGAAGTCTGCATTTACCGCATTTCAAGACAAAGGTTGCATGCATCTGCATCCCTAAAAATCATGTTAACTGCATAGATTTCCTACATCTAATATCCAGTCGTGTGGATTTGGGATGACCGACCCTCTCGATGAGTCGATCTCTTGCTTTCTCATAAGGGTGAACCCTTGGGTACTAGTTACCCTCACCATCAGAGGACTACACGTCCTCACCTTCAGAGGGCTACACGCCCTCGCCTTCAGAGGACTGCACGTCCTCACCTTCAGAGGACTACACGTCCTCACCTTGAAAGGACTACACGTCCTCGCCAACATAGGGCTGCACGCCCTCACCTTGAGAGGACTACACGTCCTCACCATCAGAGGGCTGCACGCCCTCACCTCCAGAGGACTACATGTCCTCGCCTTGAGAGGGCTACACGCCCTCACCTTGGGTACTAGTTACCCTCACCGTCAGAGGACTACACGTCCTCGCCTTTAAAGGACTACACGTCCTCGCCAACAGAGGGCTGCACGCCCTCACCTTGAAAGGACTACACGTCCTCGCCAACAGAGGGCTGCACGCCCTCACCTTGAGAGGACTACACGTCCTCACCATCAGAGGGCTGCACGCCCTCACCTCCAGAGGACTACATGTCCTCGCCTTGAGAGGGCTACACGCCCTCACCTTGGGTACTAGTTACCCTCACCGTCAGAGGACTACACGTCCTCGCCAACAGAGGGCTGCACGCCCTCACCTTTAGAGGACTACACGTCCTCGCCAACAGAGGGCTGCACGCCCTCACCTTTAGAGGACTACACGTCCTCGCCAACAGAGGGCTGCACGCCCTCACCTTTAGAGGACTACACGTCCTCGCCAATAGAGGGCTGCACGCCCTCACCTTGAAAGGACTACACGTCCTCGCCAACAGAGGGCTGCACGCCCTCACCTTGAGAGGACTACACGTCCTCGCCAACAGAGGGCTGCACGCCCTCACCTTGAAGAGGACCACACGTCCTCACCAACAGAGGGCAGCACGCCCTCACCTCCAGAGGACTACACATCCTCGCCTTGAGAGGGCTGCACGCCCTCACCTTTAGAGGGCTACGTGTCCTCATTTTCAGTGTGCTCCACATCCGCACCTTAAGAGAGTTTAAGGTCCTATGTCCTTAAATGCTTAACCGAGACTTGCACTCCCGGTTAAGGGACCAGTAGTTTCCTTTTAATGGTTCCTGGGCCACCCCCTGATATTGGAGGAGGGCCAACTGTGTGAGCACAACCAGAGAGGGAGGCTATCACACTGCTACTATGCATACCGGGGCAAGATTTCACCCGTGCCGCTGCAAAGAGACGAGTGCGGATCATGCGCACCAACATGACCACTCTTACACAGATATAGATGACATTGCCTCTTAGCAATATTCTGCCCAGCGACCGCAATGCCAATCTCCCCCTGCAAAAGTATCAGTTGGTCTGTGTCGTCCCGACATGGGTAAGTATGCATATGGTTGAACTGATTTCTGATACCATCTATTTCTTGGGAAAAATGTACCAACAGTTTCTCATCTTTTGTGTATGCCCCCAATCTTCCGACAATACATCTTTAGATGGTTCTTGGGGCAAGTAGTCCCCTGATGCTTGTCAAAGTCCGGCACCTTGAACTTGGGAATGACCATGTTCGGGTACTAGGAACAACTCTTCTATGTCAGTAAAGGCATAACCTCAGCCTCCTTCAATGACCCTGAGCCTTTCCTCTAGATGATCCAACTTTTCCATTTCTGCCATAGCATGAGGGTTTTAATCATTGTGGAATGTGAGGGGTGTGGTTGTGGGTGATA
This sequence comes from Glycine soja, assembly GCF_004193775.1. Lineage (NCBI taxonomy): Eukaryota > Viridiplantae > Streptophyta > Magnoliopsida > Fabales > Fabaceae > Glycine > Glycine soja. The sequence goes on along the minus strand of NC_041007.1, from coordinate 37,395,085 downwards.
CTGAGGGCCCTCCAAAGTGTTTTGCAGGGGTATATCACCAACTGCTTGCCCTTCAGTGGCATATTCGAGGCAAGGCTCGAAGTCGGCTAGATTGTGGTGGGGCATTTATGTGCCTTCCTCTTGGGTCAAGAGACATGTGCATGATCAAATTGAGGTTGTTGGCTCTCAATGAGTATAGGAGTGGAGTTATTGACATTCTCATTGGGAGTGTACGCCACATTGGGTGGCGTATAGTTGAGAGGGAAGCCATATGGCGGGAAAGCGTGCTCATTTTGAATTTGCACATCATGGGGGCCGCCCGTACTTCCTAAATCTTTGCCTACCATATCTGAGGTTGGATGATTCATTTGGTTGAGATCAGATGGGGGCATCGGGTTCACCTTAGCAACATCCCTGGTAGCGGCTACTGCAACCACATTGGCTTCATGCTCATCATGGCCTTCATCATTATGGCCATTTGCTCTTTCATGGCCACCATTTCGGCCTTCATCTGCTCTTGCGCCTCCTCTACTTCACCCATTGCTCTAGCTCTAGCACAGGTTTGGTAAGGGCACCGTAAAGCGTGTTCTTTCTTTTTTATAACAATGATTAAGTTCATTTTTATTTTATTTTATTTTTTATTTATTTTTTTCAAGGAAAGAATGCAATGAGCAATGCAACCAATTTGAAGTATTGCGAATTTTTATGCAGGACACGGGGTTGAATGAATTTAGATTTTCAACATGGTTCATGACATCTTGGTCAAGGTGAAACTGGGAGTAACAAGGACATCAACAGTCCTAAATGTGTTTGGCAGTAGACGAAGCAGTGATGTAACTCGATTCATCTTTTGCCCCAATTTTTGCAAGATGGTTACTTCCATACTTCAACTTGACTTGATGAACCTTTTCATAAAAGCCTGAGCTTAGTTCAACCCTATAATCCAAGGAATGGCAATCCTGATCTCCAATACTTCAACAACCTTTCATAGGGATGAATGACTCGGGCATACTTTAAGCTATGCATGGAAAATGTAATTATGAAATTGAGATGCCTGAAGAAACATCATTTCCTAGTTAACCAAGCATTAGGTACCATGTTCACTCATTTTGTTTTTAAGTGAAACGGGTTTATGATCCCAACATGGTTGGCTCATGGTACCGAATATATGCAACCAAGAATGTATCATGAATTTTCATGATTCCCTTTTTGTTTTTGTTTTGTAGAGGAAAATGCAAGGACCACGCATGAGCGAACGTGAAAACAAAAGGTATGTAGTTTGTAGAACAAAAAGTATGTTGAACGCATATGCATGATGATGCAATGACTCATGCGATATGTTCATTATGATGCCATGAAGAGATGCTTATGCGATGCATGATATGAATGCATGCTAGAGATGAAATGCGGGAGTGGTTTGATTTGCACTGATCTTTGGAGTAAAAACATGGGATAAACTCATTTTATTCAGAAAGTTATAACTAGTCAAGATCTGAGCGACAATACAAACTTCCTAGCGGTTTCTAATCATATGGGCCATCAAGTCTATCATATGCTGACAATAGCTGAGAAGTCCGTGGATCTCCTCGGGGGCGGAGTAGGTGTCCGCCATTGGCTTGGCCTTGGCTAGTAGTCGGGGATGCTCTTGACTCCCGTTCAAGGTAAGGGCAAATCGGTCCATCCACATCGTTATCTTTTGATGTAGCGAGTTGATCACCCTTCCTCTAGCCTCCTTTTCCGCGTACACTCGGGCATACTCGTCCGCCACTTTGTGCTCATGGGCCATGGCTAGATTTAATTCTTCTTGGTACTTGCTGATGATGGCTAACATGTTGGTCTTTGTCTCGCATAAATGTTGAGACAAGTTTCTCTTGGACCTTGAGCAAGCAGCTAACTCCTCTTTCAAGACCATGCTATGTGCTCGTGACTGGTCTCTCTCTTCCCTTCGAAGCTTGAGCTCACTGTTGCTGCCCCACAAAGCTCCACGGAATTTGTCTCGGCCATGCTCTTCCTTGCGAGCCCTCTTGGTTTCTTGTTCAAGGGCTTTTGCGGTAGCTATATTTATATCTCTCAATTTGGCATTCTCCTTTCGGATCCTAAGAGCCATTGATTTGAACCTTTCTTTGACTGTTTGAGCTTGCTCGAGTTCTGCCCTAAGGGCCTGCACCTCTTCGTCTTCCTCTGGTGCCTCAACTTCCTCCCTTTTAGCGGTTCTCAAACTTAGGAGCCAATCCAAACCTTGCACGTGGGCTCTCAACCACTTACGGTAGCCACCGATGGGCCCATTGTTACTGCCCCTGAGTTCTTTGTCCTTCTTTTGCACCACCTCCCATGCCTTGCGGACCTTCTGAAGTGTCTCCACGTTGATCTTATTGAAACCTCATGAAATGATAGGTGCGATCTCTTCCTCTAGTGGTGCCCCTCTCATAGGGTAGCCAAGTTGTCTTATAGCAAGAACGGGATTGTAATTAATGCAACCCCTCGTCCCTATCAAGGGAACATTTGGGAATCCTCCGTACGAAATAAGAATCCTGGTTCTTCCTTCTTTCCATCGAGGGAACCAGTTGACAGATGCTCCTTCTTTGTTTGCTAAGAGTTGGTCCCAATTTGCCCATCCTTTCTCTGTGCATGAACGGTGGCTTTCTAGCGGGCAAGAATGCCTCACCTCTTGGCGAAAAAGGTGCGAAACCAACCAGAGTCGGAGTACAACAAACAATCCTCGTATTGCTCTTTTCACATCTTCGGTCGAAGGTGTCATATAGGTCGGCTAGCATAGTGACAACCGGGCTTTCCTTGTGGTTATGATAGGTGAGAAAAGCGTCGATCGCTGCCAGGTCCACCAACCCATCCACATTCGGAAAGAGGACTCCTCCGAAAATCAACAGTGCAAGGATATCTATGAACGGGGCCCACTCGCCTTTACCTGACAAGTTTCTTGCTTTTGCCTCCAAACATTTTCTCGGTATTCAAACCACCCCATTTTCGACTTACTTTTGGTGGTCTAATTCATGCGCCGAGATTTGGACTATTTTAGAAATTCTGGCTAATGAGGGGTAGAACCCTGAGAAGAGGTATGGTTTCCTTCCCCCTAGAGGACATCCTAGGATCTCTTCAAATTCTTCCACCATGGGTGATAGCTGGAAGTCCCAAAAGGTAAAGCACCTCAACGGCTGATCATAATACTGGGTGAGGGAGGCAATGGCCTCTGTGGAGACTTATACCATGGCTAGGTCCCAGATTTTACCGTAAGCTTTGCGAAAAGCTTGCCGCTGGAGCTGACCCATCAACTTCCTTAACTCTCTTAGACTGGTGATCCCTAGGCTCTTGACCTTGACTTGATAGAACCTCTTTTTAAGTGAAGGCTTTTGACTTGATCCCATGTTTTACTAAAGTGAAACAAAACCCAATGCGAATCAAAACTGCAACATCTATCATGGGTGGAATGGATGAATGCATGAAGAAATGCATATGATACAGATGTAATTTATGAATATGGGGGCCCAAGAAATTGTCTCCTTCTTAGATACAACGTCTTGGGGTAACACAGTGCCCGACGTATGTATGTAAAAAGGTGACACGGACTTTCCGTTGGTTTGCCCAAGAGAAGGGATTAAGACGGAACCTACGCATGATGTATATGCGAAAGGTACAATACGGGGATGTACATAGTATGACAATATTCACAAACAAATATAAGCAAAAGGGTACATGACACTTGTGCATGGCAGTGGAAAAATGGCACACAGCGTGTTTGCTCTGTGCCCCTATTTAAGGATCCTATATGGGAGGGAGCTAAAAGGGCTTTTAGTGATAATTCCCAAGGCGGTCATATCTCTCTTGATGGTCTCTAGAGGTATCATTCCCTTTGAAGAACATATTGCATCAGTAGGGACTACTAGCAACAATATGTTATCAAAGAGAAAAACTCTAGATGAGGGTTCACTGTAATCAAGCAAGTCGGAGACTTAGCATGATCACAGATTCACCTCCACTCCTTAAGTTCCCATGGACCCGGGTATAGGGCCTCTTTTCAACTCACCATGTGTGCAAATAGTGTGGGTGTTTGCGTGCATCAAATGAATAAATATTTACCTCCTGCACACATTTTAAAACGCACTAAAAACATCAAAGAGTTATATATTCAAGAACATAAGAAAAATAAAGGGAGACCAACCAAGGAGAAAATCATGATAAAACATTGAACAAGATTAAATGGCCTGACTCTAAAAAAATAGTCCCCAGTGGAGTCGCCAACTGTCGCAACCTACCCTTCGGCGGGAGGGCGACGCGTGACTCGCGGGTGCGTGTCCCAAGAAAGGAATACGCGCGGAGTCGCCACCAACGTTTATTTAAGGAAAATGTCGGAAAAACCGGAAAAGACGTGATCTACGAACTTTAAGTGAAAGGTTCGGGAGTTGTATTTACGCACGGGGAAGGTATTAGCACTCCACACGTCCGTCACAAGAGACGGCAGCCTTTAATCAAATGTGCAAATATGACTTCAATTTATGTTATCTTCCCTTTTTACGTTCTTATGTCTTTTTTATGCCTTTTTATATTTTTATCTTTTTGTGGTCGACAAGGGCGTTTCCCTTTGCTCCTACGTATTCCTCAGTTGTGATGAGAAAATCAGACCTACGTAGTTCTTTTATGAACAAAGTGTTTTGGTTAAGTTATTTTTTTATCCTTTTTTGCAAAATATGTTTTTATTGAATGAAAGGTCATTTAAGGCGTTGGACCATTAGACAATCTTTCGATTCTTTTGAAAAGTGAGAAAACATTAAGGCATTGGACCATTAATGATTTCTTTATTTTTGAAAGAGGTAACAAAGTTACATATTGATTTTAGGCTTTTTAGAAATCTACACTTAACCAATAAAAGCGGAAAAGACCATTTCAAGGCGTTGGACCTTTGAAAATGGCTTTTTTAGGCGATGACAAAAGTTTGGTTTATGAATTGATTTTAGCCTTAGTTTCACTTTGGTTATTAGTCAATTCAATCATGAAAGAGAAATCCCAAAGAGAAACATCCAATTACTTTTTTTGGTTTATTTTACTAAAAGATATTTTTTATTATTATATTATTATTTTACCTCTTTTTGGTTTCCAACGTGGTTACGGCATGACCGAACGATCGGATTTCATTTTAACAGAAATTAACGAATGTTACAATTCAAATGATCGGTGGAAATTTATTTTATTTTTGATTGGGCGAGAAAATGACTTAAGTAAATGACTAAAGCACGTCAAAAGGGGGTACGGAAAGTAAATAAAATGAAAATAAAAGCACGTGAAAACAAATGAGGACCACTAAAGGTACATAGAATGAATTGAAAAGTTCGATTTCGGGAACATACCAGTTGAAGACCGAAGAACGACAAAGAACGAACGAAGAACGTCGAAGAACGGTTGAAAATCTTCGCAAAATCACCCACGGAAACGCCTCGACTTGGATTTTCTTCACGGAAACAATTTTTCTCACTAATTTTAAGTGATCCTCATATACCAAGAGGGTTGAACATTTTTCTCCTTCACTCCTCCCCCTATTTATAGGAAAATAGGGGAGGAGCTTGCCACCCAGGTCGCCCAGGCGAGCTAGGTTGCTCCCTCCAGAAGCAACCGCCTTCTGGAGGAACATCTGGAAGGCCCAAGTGGACCTGCTTGCTATTTGCACCCCCGTTTTTACTCAATACACCCCCTGCCTTTTTTTGGTGATTCTTTTTTTCGTAAAGTTACGGAAACTTACGAATTTCGTAATGATACTTGTTTTCTTTCCGTAATGTTGCGGAACCTTACGGATTACGTAATCATCCCTTTTTTGCCTTCCGGAACGTTACGGAACTTTACGGATTGCGCACTAACACTTCCTTTTAATTTCCGGGTCATGGAACTTCACGGATTGTGCTACAACGCTTTTCTTTTGGCTTCTGGCATGTCTCGGAACTTCACAAATTGCCGAACGATGGGTGCCAAATACCTCAAAGTGGTCAAACGAGGGTCGCATCCCAACAACCGATGGTCCCCGAACGAAATTAGGGTATGACAAGTAGGAATCCACTGGTCACAGACAGGAGTTGCTCATTTATTGTCAGATATCAAGGTTTGTCCTCCTTGTGCGTGTGTTTAGTTGTTTTGAGATTACTACAACATGAAAATAGAATGTTATGTACTTAAATGCTAAATGCATTGATTACACTTGTGAAAAAAGAAAGGAATAAGCATAGAGAACAATATCTTTACATTGTTTCCCTTTTTATTGTTTGATTCATGTATTCCTTTTTCGGGAGAGTGTTTCTCGTACTAACTGTAAGTAAAGTGTCTTTTCCACTACACTCTATCTATTGTGCTACTAAGGACTAATGGTAATGTTTTTATCCATTTCGGAACCTTTTCAACATGTTTTATGATCCGAAAATCTAGAAAATGCTCCTAGGAGGCTGCTTTGAAGTGTTTCTTGATTGTGTAGCTGCAATATATCAAATATGATACATGATACATATACATTACTTATGTGTTGTTTGAAATTGACATCTAAACCACCTCTACTTGGGATTTTAATAAAGTTATAATCCAGTGTCCATATATGATGCAATGTAAGATTGATTTTTATACTTTTACAGGGTCTTCTATTGGAAAGTAAACCCAGTGATGCAATTGCTTTCATTCAACTTCTAAATCAGGTATATATGGATTGTTTTCTTTTTTTGTGGACGTGTGTTGTCTTTCTTGTCCAATTGTTTGTCCATGTCTTTGTTTTTTCTTTTTTCTTTCATATGTTAGTCAGGCTAATGATCAAATTATTAAGGCTTGGATGCTTTGGTTTACATTTGCTTATTGTAATTTCATAGTCATTTAGCTTGAAATGCATTCAGAAGGCCAGTATTAATATGTGCTCAATGCAATCTAGCATACATTCTAAGACAGTTGTTTTATAAGAACCGTCTTAGAAAACATGTCATTCTAAGACGGTTCTTATGGTCGATTTTTCTAAGACGATTTTTATAGGAACCATCGTCGATAGTGTCTACTTTCAACGATGTTGGCTATAAAGACAGTTATTAACCATCATTGAAAGCCATTTTTAACCATCTTTAATGACTTTTTTGCGGAGTGTACATTACTTCAAATTTTGGAACAATCATAATTGACAGATGATCTCCATCAATATTTATATACAATTATGTTAATTTACTGTTAACCACTAACAAAATAAAATTAATCATATATACATGTGATTAACCATATTTATATACTAGATGGACATTAGATGTAGAAATACAACAGTACGTTAATCAGGAGTCTGAAAAGATTTCAAGTCACCTTGTCGAAAAACAAAATCCCTTGTAGCTAATAAAAAACAAAAAGACTCGCCTAGCAGCCAATTCACCAAAATAGTATAAGAAAATGAAGTACCTAAGATCATAATCAAATAAAGTGATTGTTCATTGAGTCATGATTTATTAACAAAAACCTCTACGAAAAACCCTATCTTCCCTATCATATTTCTTGTTGACAATGTATCCTACCCACTACGACATAAATTTTTTATAACAAATCCAAGATATGATTAAGGTTTAGGAACATTGGTTAAATTACTTGAACCTTGGTCAAGTGTCTAGTCCTATTCATATAATAATTAAAATTCATTATGTGACAATATCCAATTCAAATACAGAAGAAGATGAATGTACTAAACAATATAATTTTGCTACTTGCAATCAGTGGCTAGCCAGATGGCAAACACTCTCAAAGACCCCACATACTAACTAACCTGAATTTTTTGTTTAAAGAACATCATATATGGGAGTGGCTTTCGAATGATCAATGAAAGGAATTCAGGAAGTTACCTTAGGTTAATTACAACTACATAGATATAATGGTTACATTAAGATTAAGTTACCAACATAGTTCTCTTTAAAGAACTATGTGTTTATTGCATTTTAATGATCTACTCATAACAAACCATTGAACTATAACACACAATCTACATTTTTTGAACCGTAGTTTCGTAGATGTTTGCATTGCTTTAATTCAATTTTCTTACAGTTCCAACAAACTATTTAGTCTATATAAACAAATACTTTCATGTTTTACTAACAAATAGTTTACAAAGCATAAAGCTCATTGTTATTGATATCATAGTTGTTAGAGATGGCTAAGCTTTCTTTCGCCCTAATTTCTTCCTTTTTCTTTATTATTTTAGGTTTGCTAATTTCTTCACACTTTACAATTTCTTAACATCCATGAATGTATAGTGCATAATTTTTCATTGTTCAATAATTGAGTTAATTATGTTTTAGTTCATGAAATTAGGGAGTTAATTTTTAGTCCCTCAAATTCAAAAAATATTATTTATAATCCATTCTAAATATTTTTTTCACTTTTTAGCCTCTCAAATTTCAACGGAGGGACTAAAAAAATTATTTTTTGAATTTGAAAGATAAAAAAATATATTTTTTATGAAAACTAAAACAATAGACTCTCTAATTGAAGGGATTGAAAACATAATTGACCATCCCAAATTCGCGCTAACCTTTCTTCTTTTTGAATTTTTTCCAGTTATTTCTGGGACAAGTGAAGCAATTGTATTCAAAAGATGTCATCAAGTGTTACACAAGACAAGGTGCAATCTTGCAAATTGTAGGAGGGAATGCTTCTTCAAATTTAGAAGCTACCGAGGCTTCGGACAATGCCTTGGTAAAAGTCCATATAAATGTGTTTGCTTCTATGATTGTTTACCTAAGAACTCTGAAGCTGTTGGAGCACCAAGTCCAATGTAAAAACCATGGTGTGATAATTATATCTACTTTGTAGAGGATGGTCTATTGACTAAATATAAATTTTAAAACTAGTTATCTTGTCCAGGTATAAGTATTTTAATTTGATACTTTCCATTTGGGATTTTTAAACAAGAAAAAGAACAAGCATGCATCTATTAATTATAAGATTCAAACTTGGATCCCAAGACTTGATCGATCATCAGTAGAACAAATGATTTCTCAAGAGTCACCTTTTGACTTGATGCGTTGTCATATAAATCAATTAGGCCATTCATAGTCTTCAACAATGAATTTAGATAAACATAATATTTTCATCAACAAAGAACAAATTATATAAGTTGTCATAGCTAACTAAATAGATGATAGTATTAATGCAATGCTATAAGTATCTTGCACAAATTAAAGTTATTGATACTTGACTAAAAAACATCTATCTAATTACTATATCAACTATTTATGAGAGTATAATTGAAAAAAAAGGTACAATTATATATTAAAATTTTTAAAACAATAAAAGCTTTTAAATAGATCATCATAAAATATGAAGAAATCACTAAAGACTAGAAATGGAGGGAGTATATTTTTTTAATTTGATTTCTTTAAAATGAGAAGTTCAATTCATCGTATTTATAAGAGGTAAATGAGAAAAATATTAAAAATTAAAGAAAAAATAATTGTTTCCAAATGTTATGGACAAATATGTTTTTAATACTTGTAAAATGAGCAAGTTTTATTTTGACCTCTATAAAAATATTATTTATTTTTTATTCCTCTAAAACTTGAAATTGTCAATTTGGTCCTTATAAATTAACAAATTTTGGTCTTTGTATTTATAGGGCTTACTATTTTTTAGTTCCTAAACTTTTTTTTATCTACTTTTAATCATTCAAGTTCTTGTTCCGTCCTAATTTTTAATCCTTTAACTTTTTTTCATCCTTACATTTTGTCCCTTAAAATGATTAAAAGTAATGACATGAGCAAATAAAGGACTAGTGTTTTAAGACTAAAAACAATGATTTCAGACGTACTTCTAGTGTTTTAAGAAACAGTTGCTGTAACATTTTATTGCCACTGATTAAAAAAAATTGTTTTCTTGTCCCACTAAATAAATTTTTTGGATTTGTTCCTGCCCACAGTTGTGCATTCAATACCATACTATAACCAATATTTCTAGAGAGAAACCTGTAATCCATCGACCATTATCATCTCTAAGAGCTCCACCACACGCAAGGGCATAGCTAGGACTTTTAATATTATTTATTGTCTAAATATGTTTTTAGTCTTTATAAAGTGAGTGATTTTTAATTTTGGTCTCTGAAAAAAAAAATTGTTTTGTATGCCTCTAAAATTTGAAATCATCATTTTGGTCCGTATAAATGAATGAATATTGATTTTAGTGCTGTAAGAAAAAAAATTTATTTTTATCCCTCTAAAATTTGAAATCATTATTTTTCATTCTTAAAGTTTAGTTTGAGATAGATAAATAGTAGAATTTTTTATGTTTATAGTCCTTGAACTATTTTGTTTTTATTCCCCGATCTTTTTTATTTGTTTTAAGTCATTTGAATTTATGTCCGTCCTAACTTTTAGTTCATTGACTTTTTTTTATCATTATTTTTAGTTTCTTAAAATAATTAAAAGTAATGAAAAAAAAAATTAAAGGACTAAAAGTAAGGGTGAAAAAATAGTTAAGGAACCAAAAACATAAACAAAAAATTCAGGATCTAAAAATTAAAGATTTTAAAAAATTTAGGGGCTAAAAAATAGTTTACCTGAAATAGTATTTAATTTAAGAAAAAAAAATAGAGATATCACATGCTAACACAATACCAAAGACACTAGTAGAACCTCTTCGAATGGTCACAAAGTTTTTGGACTAAAAACAATGATTTCAGCTATTGAAAGATTATAAAAAATAACTATAACGACTTAAATTAAAATACACTCATTTTTAAAAACTAAAAAAATATTTAAGTCATTTTTATTTAACTTTAACATCACAATTTTTCTATTCTCTGTACATTATATTTTTATTTACCTTTAAAAAAATATTTAAGTCATTGTAGGAAATTTTGGTTGGAAAATGGTCTGAGGAGCTTTGCCTTCAGCTAACCTTGTGACTCAAGATAACCAATTAAAGTGTTAATAATTAGATTTATACGATAAAATTGAAAATGTGCATGATATTAACTAAGTAGTATAAATTTAAACATTGAAAGAGAAATTAATAAATTAAACTAGCTGGCAACATTTTTTATTTGTTGGAGTGGGAGAATGAATGAAAGAAGGTAAATAATACTATATATACCTTAAGTACAATACTGGGCACAATGTCCAAAAGGACTTCTACATCGCACTTATCTTCATCATGGAGGTGGGTCAGATAAACTTTCTCAAGGATCTCAGAGTCAGTGAGATCAAAGGGGTTCGGAAGCATGATAACAAATACAATATATGAAGATTGTTGATTCGTGATGCTAGGCCGTGGTTGAGATTACATGGGAAAAAAAGGAAAAATGTTTCATCGACACTCAAATGTTGAAAAAAATTAAGAGAACGAAATAAAGATCTAATAGATAAGATGATGTTATAAGAGAGAAAGTAAGAGAAAATAAAGGTTGTCAATGAAGTAGTTACACTGTCGTGATATCCAAAACCAAAAATTACTATAAAACACTATTAATGTGATACCTTGCCATCAGAAGGAAGAGAGAGAGCTGTAGAAAGAAGAGAAAAACCCGTGAAAACTCCAATTTCTAGTGTTTTAATTTCTTTGCGTTCATGATTTTTAGAAGAATAGATAGGAATTGAGCCTCATCCACCGGTACATTCATCATGCTCCTGCCAGTGCCACCATATATACATACATATGACTATTTTTTTGGTATTAAGGGGGCCAATGGCCCAAAAACAAGAAAGACTTCCTTGATAAGACACTGCAAATTAAAAGGTGCTGAACTAGTTGTTTTACACATTTTAAGTGTGTGTCTAATAGAAGACTTACTCCCATCTGTGTTGCATTTCACTCACCCAATTGGAGGGGGTACCCATCTAAATTTAATGAGGCTGGGTGGTATATGCAGCATGTGATTTAGATAAATTCCGTAGGCCACTCTCATCAACATACTATTCAATAATCTTGGATGACACCTATCCACCTAAATTGACACTCATTTAATATGCAATTGCCCATCTACCACCTTTCATAATCCACTCCCAAGTACTTTGAATCGCCCTCCAAACCTTCTGGCCAGAGGCTTAATTAAGCCATCAAGGCACTTCATGATAGTATCCATATGATATGATTAATAGAGGCTTCCCCCAAAAGGAGGCCATCCGCAAAGCTAAATCACTATGTATGATGTACCGTTACGTTCCTTGACCAAATGTATTATTTACATACTTAATTAAAAAAAAATCAAAAAGAAGAAAAGGAAAAAACTGTAAGATCGTTGTGCGTAGCTGTAACTTACTCAACCCCAAATTTCTGTTATTAAATTCTATAGTGCAGCAAAGACATCCAAAATATCCCCTTAAAAACCAATTCATAAAGGGATGACCTACCCAGCTATATAAACACTTATCAAGTTTGCTAAACATCCGATGTGGGACTATTCTCAACATCTGCAGTGTTATTTAGTGTTATTTCTGGGAGTTGCTTCAATTGCTCGTGCTCTTTGGGATAGTCACTCGTTTCAAAGATGTAATAGTTAAAAAACATGCAGAAAAATAAAGTTAATGTGTATTTTGTAGGTTCTAAGGAAGCACAAAGTAACTTAATTGAATTAGGAATATCACACGAGCCATATACATAAGAATAAATGGTTTGCGAGAAGTTAGATTTTTTGAATGGAGATGTAGATATGCAAATTCTTTTCATATTAATTTTGGGCAAATGATGAAGCTAGACTAATAATTGATTAATAAAAAAATATTTTACACAAAATTGATAAATGGGGCTTGATGGGGTTGCTGATAGTGCCAATCGCAGAACAAACATGATGGTGTTTCATTTTGCTTGCAGAGAAAGAATTAATGATTATAGCAAATTAAGGGTTATAATATTATATTACATGTATGAGATTGATTTTAAGTGTATGTGCATACATGAAGGGCTTAATTTAATTACCTTAAAGAGTGCTGGACTTTTGAGGATGCTCTTCTGTGCTGATGAGCCCTCCATGGTTGACATACAGAGCAAAAAATAACAAAACATAGACTTTGAAGAATTAAGTTGTAACTTAGAAAATTAAAATGGTGGAACTAAAATATATTTATAAATCAAATTGAAAGTCGACTTGAATTGATGATACATGAGATTTAATAGTCTTCAAAACAGTCCGCTACATGCAAATAGAATAGCTAGAGATATGCTAGCTCCACTAACATTTCCCAATATTGTACTTTGGAAAATTTACAGACTTGTTGGATGCCTCCACCTCCATATTGGATCAAATTAAACACTAATGCGGGTTCTGGTGGTCTGCTAAGGGATGAAAATGGAAATTTATAACAGCTTTCTCATCTATAATTGGAGCTTGCTAGCTCTATCACTAATGTGGAGCTTTCGGGATCAAGAAAGGTTTAAGACTTCCTTGGGATCGTGGTTTCAGAAATCTAGTTGTGTAATCAAATTGAAAAGTTGATATCACTCTCACTTTGGAGGATTGTTCTAAGTCCCATCCTTGTGTCTAAGAAACTCGAGTACTTTTTTGTTGATGGTCATATGATTCATCAACTGGGTGCATGCCTATAGAGAGAGCACATGTGTAAAAACATGCTTAGTGCAGAAAATAATAAAAAGATATATAAACAACTGGTTGCATGCCTATAGAGAGTGGACATTCAGCAAACATAAGTAAAAACATGTTCAGTGCAGAAAATAAAAGCATAACAAATTAAAATAGAAATTTCATCTTGGTTATCAACATATGAATTGAAATAAGCTACCCACCCACAATTCATGATATAAACCCCACCAGAAAATAGAACCCATCACAATTAACCAAGACTTCTTTGAGTCAAACACTTTTGCTCTGTAACTTGTTAAGTAGCTTTGTCAAACTGATGTGCCTTCTATTCTGCGTATCCACAAGTATCATTACACATTGTAATTATAAATTATATAATTTACCCCCAAATTCATATTTATGATGCATAAACTCAACTACAACAAAGATTTTAGACAGGCAAGTGGATTACAGTATAAGTCCTTCTCTTACATGCCTCACGGGCAAGATCCTTGATCTCCATTCTGAGGAGCAAGTTGTGCCCTTTGATACCTATAATTAAGGGAAGGAGAGGAGAATAACTACCAAATAATGAATGGTGGGTGCAAATATAACAAAAAAATCTAAACCAAAGAAAATAATGAAAAAATAATGCCAATCATAAGAAGCTTTTTGAATAGATTTACTTGCTTTCTAACTGCTTTTGTGATGCTAGAACCTGGAGGAAATGAAAATACACATGTTTATTGAAAACATCCATTTATATAGAGTTTGCAATATCATTATGCATTAGCAATCCCCATTTCTTACAAATTGAATAAAAGTAAAACCCAAGTTGGAATATAAAAATTGATCACTAAGGATAGAAGGATACAAAATGTGTGTGAGTGTGTGAATAAAACAAAGAGGCTTGACAAACTCATTACATACCCATGTTTTAGCTTGGCAAACCTTTATCAAATTATTGTTCATATCCAGCACACCTTGTTCTAATATCTTAGGATCTATATGAATAATATTGAATGCACATCAACAAAAGGATCTATATATTAATATTGAATGCACACTAAGGTGCAACACCCTTGCAATCAATTTCTACTTCAACCATTTGGATACCAATCTCATTCAGCAAATTTAGAGCCTACAAAAGAGTCGATGCTCCCCCTTATGTAGAATCCAGACTGCCATGACTTCATAAAGTCTTAGTATGTCAGTCAAATAATTAACTGGCCAATATAAGGCATTTCCCAAAATATACTATTAACATTGTACGTACTTTCCCCTCATTGCTGATATCTTAGAATTGGTTTTGATAGTTGTGGTTCATATGTCTTGTATTTAATATTTTTTATACTACAAAAGGAAGGAAAAAAAGGAAAACAAATTGAAGATTGATTCACCAAGGTTCCACTTTACTGATTGACTTGGCAACTAATTAGAGAACTAGAGAAATCGTGTAGCTCAATGTGCAATGATCCCCAGGTCTACTAGACATCAAAAAACGCTTTATCCACCTCCACTTACAAATCATCAATGGATTTCAAAGCCCAACCCAGTTTGTAATATTGAATATTCTTATATATATTGTCAAGTCCAATAGCCTTCTTGAGCATATTAACTATAGGGCATATAATCACAGCAAAGTCCCTCATTCTAACACAACTCGAGTTCTTCCATGGTTGTTTTATTTTGGCATTGGTAGGGAGCATTGAGCTATACAATATGAATTTTCATGCGCATATACTTGATAAAGAGCTAAAAGTTAGTAGCTGCAAAAATATTAAGAAAAATTGAAACGTAATAGCAACACCAAAAGTAACAAAATGATTAATACGCATAAAGATATTACGTGAACACTAAAAAAAAACAACTGATTTTTCTTGTGCAGGTGAATATTTAATAGTGGTGCAATATATATAATCTAATTTTTGTGCATGCCTTAAGAACAAAACAAAGACAAAAAAAAAACATAGCCAAAGCTGTATAGAATGGAAAGAAATCCATATTGGAATGTGTTCTTGACCATATTCCGCACCACCAAAATCCCTAGTGAGAAAAAGTAAACGAAAATTAGACGTGTGAGAGAGATGAACAAAAGCGAAGTAGATATCTGAAATCCAACTATAAAGGAACACAAAAAGAGCAAGATCCAATTCTCAAAGACCAAGACCTTTGCAGTGTGTGTGAAACCCTCTTTGACCAACTCAACTCCACCTTCCGCCAATTTTTCTTTGCTCTGCCTCAGCGCCACCATGACCATCACACTCGGTCTCTTCCACCTCTACATCCAATATTATGAACGAGTAAGAGGGCTTTGATGGCGGCGATCCAATCATGCATCTTGTTGAGCCTCTTGGAAATGGTGACGAGAGAAGCGTTGATGTAGCTTCTAGAAAGCGACGCCAATGTCAGGATTTCTCTGACATATTTTTCATCGGTTGGGACTTATTCATGGTTGGTGGCTTTGACGATGAAGACTTTGAGGTTGGGGGCCAAATTGTCGGTGAATATACTACCTTGGATTGGGGCTTAGGGTTTCCTCCCAGTGAGAGAGACGAGGCGCGAGTTAAAGAGTCACATGCCTTTTAAATAAGTTAGATGTGTTTTCAAAGACGGTTCTTCATGAAACGATGTAGTAATGCATTTTCAAATATGATTTTTTCAAAACTGTCTTTGAAAAATTACATTTAATTATAAAAAAGTTACCGCCCTTTTTTAAGACGATTTTTATAAAACCGTCGTAGATCCGTTGTCGTTGTAAAGTTTTATTTTAGTAGTGGCCCTTGAATATGTATTGGGTTTGGGTCGGACACCACTGGATTTAATTGAATGAAACTGAATCTGACCATTTTAACCGACAGAACCCAACTATTTTTAACCCGCAAATATCCACTATTTGAATCGAACCGAACCGTCTATTAGCCTGTTTTATGTCTTCGATATTTCATTTTTTGATGTTTTATTTTTTTCTGCTCAACCCTATTGACTCCATCATTGTATTCTTTGGGATGCTTTGATGGAAGTTGTATAGCTTTGCTGAAAAAACAATTGAGAAATTTATGACTAGAAATTGAGACAAATAGAATTTCTTAGTCTTTTATGTTGTATCTTGTTGAATTTATGGGCTAGCTAACAATTTTGTAGTGATTCGACAAATATATGTTGGATTTGGTTTTTCATGAGCCGAATTTGAATAGTTTGGGGAAGCATTAAGGAGTATAAATTAAAAATATTTGAAGAGGACTTCTGAAGCATATTCCTTAATTCTACACCATTGAAAAATTCTATTATACTCCAAGCTCATATGATCTCTAACTCATTTCTCGGCTTGTATCAAAACATACAAAAGGCTATATAAATCAGTTATGAAATATTTGATTGGTGTTTGTTTCTTGTTTGAAGCTCCTTTAAATATACACTTAATTATTATTCAACCTCTCACTTAATTTTAACCATTTGAAATAAAATTGTCGTAGGTTGCTCGATTGGAAGAGAAGGACAACACTCTAGTAATAAATGATATCAAGTGGTTAGCATGTGGTTCACTAGAAATAGTGAGAAGATATGAGTTAGATTTCATACAAAGACACATGAAAGGTGCTTAAAGACTCAAAACAGTAGCATTGTCGTAACTGTTAAGACATTAAGTTATGCTAGTTCAAGAGATAAAAAAACCCAAAGGAAGGAGAAATCCACTTCTATGGTGCACTAACATATATAATACAATTGGATTATTCAGGAAGATATGAGGTTGTACTTTTCAAGTGTGATTGGGTTGATATAAGCAAGGGTTGCAAAATTGATAATTTTGGTATGCCATTGGTGAATTTCAATTATTACAACATACAAGGAATGATATATGTGATGATCCATTTGTTTATGCATCTTAAGCTAAAAAAGTATGTTATGTGGAGAATAAAACACAAAATGATTAGCTTGTTGTTGTCCATGCTAAAATCAGAGATGTATATGATATGGGTGATGAGCAATCCAATGACATAGATCAAGGGAATGAACAAGTCTTACAAGAGATAAATGATAATGATTTGATCAGACCAAAAGCCAATGATAGTGATGATATCATTGAAGTTATAATACCTATGGAAAACATTTTACCACATGACAAGGATGATAATTATATAGATGGTGATGAGTGATGCAGACTTCTTTTGATTTGTTATTATCTATTCTATTTGAACATTTGGTTATATTTTTAGTATAAATGTATTGAACATTTTGTCACATTTGTATACTCTTATTCCTTTCTTTAGTTTTCTGTTCTTATTGTTCATTACTCTTGTGTTTATTTTTTGTTGTATAAAAAATCACTCAAAATATAATGATTTTATCAATTTGAATTTCTATCAAAAATTTGTTTGGTTGTTTCCTCAGTAGTTTGATTCTTGTTGATTAGATATTGGTGAGAAAAAAGAGGTTACAAGCAATCTAAATTCACATTTTAGGTAATTTCATTCATACCACTTGTTACTACTTTATTCTTCTTTTATTTTTTGGCATGGTGTTTAAAAAAATCACAGTCAATAATATAGATATATATATAATTTATATTATATTTTATTTTTTGGATTGATTTATTCAGCATACTATGGGAAAGCGTAGAAAGTTGAATACCATTCAGAATGATGATCAATCACAAGCAAAAGAGCAATCAATTGAAAGCTCTACTGAAGTGAACCAAAATAACAACTCTATAATTAAAGAAAATTCACAATTTGAAAGAGGTATAAAGATTTTATTAACTTAATTTCTCTATTTTATCTTGAAATGTTTATGACACAATTGTTTATTAATTAAATCAACAATCACAAATAGAACAACACATACAAGAAGAAAGTCATGTTGAGTCTCATACTTCTCTTGGAAGTGCAAGGAAAGTTCAACTAAAGGTAATTATAATTTTTGGTCTTTTTAACAATACAAGTATATATATATATATATATATATATATGTGTGTGTGTGTGTGTGTGTGTGTGTGTGATAAATGTCATATCCATGAATGATTTAGGTAAAAAAAGAGGACTAGAGGTTATACAAATATGCTAGATGTGTGGAACTTTCCATATGGAGAATTCATACTTATTAAGGTAGATCATTGGGGTAATCCTATGGGTTGGGAAAGGAAAACTCTACTGAATGCAATTGGGAGCTTGGTAAGAAAACACCAATGTGCTCTTATCAATTTTCTTAACTGAAAAGACATGTCGATCTAAAGACTATATTACTGACATGGTTGAATTGATTCAAGTCTAGTATAAAACATTATAATTGTTGTTTCTTGTAAAATTTTATGTTTTGTAATGTCTAACTAAATGGTCTTATTTGTTTTTTAATGATACTCATAATAGAGTAAGTTTATATTTGTTCCTGAATTAACTTAATAAACAAAGGAAATATTGTCAGATGACATGAGCCTCAAATGGAGACAATTTAAATATGAACTGAAATCAAAAGGATATGATGAGAGCAACACTAAGGAGGAAATGGTTGCACACATCCCGAATCCAAGGGTTGATCCTTCTCAATTTTGTGATTTAGTACATTATTGGTGTTCTGAGAAAGGAAAAATATATATGTATAATGTGACCAACCTTTGGCTAAAATAACAATTATATATTACATGCCTATTTTTATTGTTGACTTTTTATATTTTTTGGTAATAGAAAATAAGCAACATTAACAAAAGGAATTGTTCAAAATATGAGAACTTGCATTGCATGGGAACCAAGAATCTTCCAAGACAGATTCATGAGTTGGTTTGTCTTTTTTATAGTATAAATAGGATGATTGATTTTTTTAACTACTGTTAGAGAAAAAAGGCTAAGGGAGTGCAACCTTCTCAGGAAGAAATTTATATTGACACTTGAACTTCAAAAGATGGAAGCATCGATACTGAAAAGGCTGCTACTGTAATTATAAGAATTTTAAATTTTATTTCAATACTTTCTCTTTGTTTAATGTTTTGTTTTGCTCAATTTTCTAATAGAGGGTTATGGTGTGAGGAGGAATAACTAATGAGGAGATTAGTTTTGTTTAGTGACGTTGAAGTATTAAGGATATTGATGCATGGTAATAATTTATAAGGTGTATTTTATGTATGATGAATTAAAAAAGAAAATGGTTGAAGCAGAGAGTTCACAAAATTTACAAATTGGACAAATGAGATATATTCAAAAGTCAAAAGACCTGAAAAAAGAGGACGTGTGCGTTGTCTTGGCAAGCTTCCACATTAAGCCAGTTCATCTCAAAGCTCTTATGCCGATAATAGAATTAAAAAATTGGAGAATTTGCTTGGAAACCTTGTTGTCCTTAAAGTAGGATTTGTAGAAGATCCATAAATTAATCAAGTCTTATAAACTATAGATGAAGAGGTATGAATTTATAATTCAACATATTCAAAGATTTAACTATGATATGATACTTTACAAAGAAAAAACATTCTTTTACAAAGATTTAACTATGTTATTGGTTACTATAGATGCTATATATCTTCTCATCTTTGTTATGTGTTTTGGGATACATAAATACTCTTGATTATTTTTGTGATTATGTGAATTCCTTTGAAAATGGACCTTTGTCCCCTTCATCCTGTGGAAGCAAAGCTTCATGATGAATCAACAATGATTCAAAGGTGTTTTGATGATAACAATGATAACAACAAAAGATGATGACAAAGGTGATGAACAAAAAGCTGAAAAGATCAAAGAACAACTCAAGTGAATCAAAAAACATCCATCTCAAGAATCAAGATTCAAGATTCAAGTTCAAGAATCAAGAAGAATTCAAGACTCAAGAAGAAAGCCTACAAACAAAGATTCAAGATCTCAAGAATCAAGATCAAGATTCAAGATCTCAAGAATCAAGATCAAGATTCAAGAATCAAGAATCAAGACTCAAGATCTCAAGAATCAAGATCAAGATTCAAGACTCAAGATTCAAGAATGAAGAAAAGACTCAATCAAGATAAGTATTAAAAAGTTTTTCAAAACTTTGAATAGCACATGAGTTTTTGACAAAACCTTTACCAAAGAGTTTTTACTCTCTGGTAATCGATTACCATATTGTTGTAATCAATTACCAGTAGCAAAATGAGTTTGAAAATGTTTTCAAACTGAATTTACAACGTTCCAAATATTTTCAAAAGGCTGTAATCGATTACAATGTTTTGGTAATCGATTACCAGTGTTCTTGAACGTTGAAATTCAAATTTAAAAGTGAATAGTCACATTGTTTCACTCAAAAGCTTTGTGTAATCGATTACACATATTTTGTAATCGATTACCAGTGTTTGTTTCTAAAAAATCTAAAGATGTAACTCTTCAAAAAGGTTTTGACTTTTTCAAATGGTTTTTAAGTTTTTCTAAAAGTCATAACTCTTCTGAATGGCCTTCTTGACCAGACATGAAGAGTCTATAACAGCAAGGCTTTGTTTTGCATTTTGAATCAATCATTCCAAATCTTTCTAACAAACTCTTACAATCCTTTACAAGCCTTGAAATCTCTTTGAAGTTCTTCTTCTTCTTCTTTGTACCAAAAGCTTTCTGAAGTTTTCTGGTTTTCCAAACCTTGAAAACTTGTGCTATTCATCTTTTCATTCTCTTCTCCCTTTGCCAAAAAGAATTCGCCAATGACTAACCGCCTGAATTCTTCTTGTGTCTCTCTTCTCTCTTTTCCAAAAGAACAAGGGACTAACCGCCTGAATTCTTTTGTGTCTCCCTTCTCCCTTGTCAAAGAATTCAAAACGACACAGTCTGAGAATTCTTTTGATTCTTCCCATTCCCTAATACAAAAGCGTTCAAAGGTTTAACCGCCTGAGAATTCTTTTGTATCCCCATTCACAAAGTATCAAAGGTGTAACAGCCTGAGATCTTTGTCTTAACGCATTGGAGGGTACATCCTTTGTGGTACAAGTAGAGGGTACATCTACTTGGGTTTGACCGAGAACAAGAGAGGGTACATCCACTAGGTTCAAAGAGAACAAGGGAGGGTACATCCCTTGTGGATCTTTGCTTGTAAATGGATTTTTACAAGGTTGAAAGAAATCTCAAGGACCGCAGGTCGCTTGGGGACTGGAGGTAGGCACGGGTTGTTGCCGAACTAGTATAAAAACTCTTGTGTGTTTGTTTCCTTCTTCCCTACTCTTTTACTTTCCGCTGTGCATTTAAGTTCCGCTTTTACTTTCTGTTAAGTTTCTCTTCCACTCCATATTCTCTTAACAACATAAGTAAAAGCCTTAAAAGTGTAATTTTTAATTGGTAAAGTTTTAGGAATAATTAATTCAACCCCCCTTCTTAATTTTTATGAGGCCACACGATCCAACAAGTGGTATCAGAGCAGGTTTCCTGTAGGATGGCCTCCTCAAATCCCTTGTTTCCTGAAGGAAATTATATTCACAGACCACCCATTTTCAATGGTGAGGGTTACCATTATTGGAAAACCCGCATGCAAATATTCATAAAAGCCATAGATCTAAATATATGGGAAGCAATAGAATTAGGACCACATATACCCACTATAGTAGATGTAAGCACAAGTACTTCAACCCAAAAACCTAGAGATCAGTGGACAGAAGAAGATAGGAGAAAAATCCAGTACGATCTCAAAGCCAAAAATATCATCACTTCAGCCCTAGGGATAGATGAGTACTTTAGAGTGTCAAATTGTACTAATGCCAAGGATATGTGGGATACTCTCTAGTTAACCCATGAAGGAACCACAAATGTAAAAAGGTCTAGAATAAATACCCTTACCCATGAATATGAGTTATTTAGGATGAATCCAAATGAAAACATTCAGAGTTTACAAAAAAGGTTTACACATATTGTAAACCATCTTGCATCATTAGGAAAAGTTTTTCCTAATGAGGATTTAATTAATAAAGTCTTAAGATGTTTAAGTAGGGAATGACAGCCCAAGGTAACTGCTATTTCTGAAAGCAAAGATCTCTCCTCCATGTCTCTTGCCACTTTATTTGGTAAATTGCAGGAACACGAGATGGAACTTCAACGCCTCAATCAGAATGAAGAAAATGACAAAAAGAAGAGAAGCATAGCCCTTAAAGCCTCATCTTCCATACAAGAAGAAAACGAAGAAGAAGATTCAGATGATGAAGATTTTTCCTTCTTTGTTAAGAAATTTCAGAAATACATCAAGAAAAGAAAAATTGATAGGCGTCAGAATTTCAATAATGGAAGAAAATCACAAGAGGGTTCTCAAGTCCTTAGGTGTTACAAATGCAACCAAATTGGTCACATCAAGGCCAATTGTCCGTCAAATGAAGAATGGTCGAAGAAAAGTGAAAAGAAAAGATTTGACGAAAGAAGAACTAAGAAAGCATACGTTGCATGGGATGACAATGATTCATCCGATGGTTCAGAAAAGGAGATTAATCTTTTAACCAAAGATTATGAAAGTGACGAGAACATCTCTCAATGATGAAAAACAAGGAGAAAAAGAATGATTCTCATCTTTGAAGATATAGACACTTCAATCCTGAAAAAGGTAATATCAAAACCATTATCTTATTAAAATTTCTCTTAAAGTTGAAATTTTCATTCAAACAATTTGACTATGATGACTAACAATTCTTTATTTATTTGTCTTTTGATTGATTGAAATCATGAGTATATTTGCTTGATTGATTTCATTCTATTTGCATAAAATATTCATTCATTTATTCAAGTAAAATCAATATTCTTCATACTTGTGTTGTAATTGTTCTTGATAAAATTGATTATCTTCATGTTTTGAATATTTTTGCATGACATGATATGTAAATTACATGATTGAAAATTAGTCATAAAGTATTTTTAAATATAGTATTTTTAAAAATAGTTTTCAAAACTTCTTCTCTCCTAGAAAGCCTTCTATTTTTGTTTTCTGGCTAAAATAACCACTGGTAATCGATTACCATAATAGTGTAATCGATTACAAGCAGTTATTTCTGGCAAAGTTGCTCTCTGGTAATCGATTACCATATTTGTGTAATCGATTACGATGCGTCCCTGCACCTATATATTCAAATTTCAAATTCTGAAACCTGCAACCTTTCATTCTCTCGAAAACCCTCGCCCCCAATTTTTCTTCCAGCCATATCTCACTCAATTCTTATCCAAATCACTCCCCACAAAGCCCAAACTTCATCTTTTTTCAATATCTTTCATTTGAACCGATTAAAATCCTGAAAAAACTCTTCAAATGGCGGAACCATCGAAAAAGCGGAAAGGAACTTCGAGTCAGAGTCAGCGGCATTCTGGGTCACAGGAAGCACCAATTCCTCCCTCCATTCCCTCTGGATCATTATTCTCATCAGAGGAACAGCGTATATGGTACACAAACCTCTTTTCCTCTCATTCCATTGTAGACCCAAAATTCATAGATATGGAGTTATGAGAATTTTGAATGCTTCCAAGCATTTGAAAACTCCAATCTTATTCCATTCATGTCTCTGAAATTACCTGTCTATTCTGAATTAGTCAAAGCCTTTTATTATAATTTAGAAATTCATGAAGGTGTTCTAATGTCTGAAATCTATGGGATTAAGATGGTCATTGACCAATCCCTATTTTTTGACTTAACCAAATTTCCTAGTGAAGGTGTGCATTTTGAGGGTGCACTGATTGATGAATGAAAATTCAATTTCTTTGTGCATGATGCCCGCCAGTTGGTTTGCACCAACCAAGCGGATATGACCGGAAGACTTCTTGCCTGTTCATTGGCTTTTGAAAGCCGCATCCTCCATTACCTTATAGTTCGCATTTTGCTTCCTAGATCTTCAAACCTTGCCCAGGTTTCTAAAGAAGATCTCATTGTCATGTGGGCCTTTCATAAAGGTTTACAAATTGATTGGTCAGATCTTGTTAGATATCGCATGCATAAGGCATTGCGATTAAATGCCCCATTGCCTTATCCTCACCTTGTTACCCTCTTCCTTCAACATTTCAACATCCCTCTTGATTCTGAACCTTATGTTCCAATCAAGAGATCATTCCTTATAGATGCTTCAGTCATAGCATCCTTTGGTTATATTAAGGAGCATGATGGATCATGGGTAAAGAAGGGTGCTAGAAATATTGGTGAAGAAGGACATGAGGGAGAAGATTCATCTCTTCTTTCAAAGATTTTGGAAAGGTTTGATGGCCTTCAAACCTTTGTTGGTGAGAGGTTTGATACTTTGGAACTGCAAGTGGATATGCGCTTCAATGAAATGGAGTCAAGAATGACTAAGGTTGAAGAAGATGTATCTTACATCCGGTCAAGCTTTGATCTTCCACCACCGCCGCCACCATCATTTTAGACTTATATTTTAATATTAGTACTTTGATTTTCAGCCTTGTATTTTGGCTATATTATTATACTATTTGAACAATTTACTATTTCCCTATTTGCATGGTATGTTTGAACAATTATTAAGTATGTTATTTGACTATGTGGAGTTTATAATTTATCTATGCATGGTTGTTTGCTTCATGGTTTCATGGTTCTTGCTTCTTGCTTCATGATTTGGTTGATATTTTTTTATGAACATTGTATGGATGTTTAAATTAAATTTATTTAATACGCACTTTGGCTTTTTGTTGATGCCAAAGGGGGAGAGAAATGGGATTAAATCAAGAATTCACATGAGTAATCAACTTATTTTTAAGATAAGCATAAATTCAAAAACAAAGGGGGAGCATTTATAAGAGTGATCGACTAGGAAAAAGTGTGTGTGCGTTTCTTAATTTCAGAAGTTGTCATCATCAAAAAGGGGGAGATTGTGGAAGCAAAGCTTCATGATGAATCAACAATGATTCAAAGGTGTTTTGATGATAACAATGATAACAACAAAAGCTGATGACAAAGGTGATGAACAAAAAGCTCAAAAGATCAAAGAACAACTCAAGTGAATCAAAGAACATCCATCTCAAGAATCAAGATTCAAGATTTAAGTTCAAGAATCAAGAAGAATTCAAGACTCAAGAAGAAAGCCTACAAACAAAGATTCAAGATCTCAAGAATCAAGATCAAGATTCAAGATCTCAAGAATCAAGATCAAGATTCAAGAATCAAGAATCAAGACTCAAGATCTCAAGAATCAAGATCAAGATTCAAGACTCAAGATTCAAGAATGAAGAAAAGACTCAATCAAGATAAGTATTAAAAAGTTTTTCAAAACTTTGAATAGCACATGATTTTTTGACAAAACCTTTACCAAAGAGTTTTTACTCTCTGGTAATCGATTACCATATTGTTGTAATCAATTACCAGTAGCAAAATGAGTTTGAAAATGTTTTCAAACTGAATTTACAGCGTTCCAAATATTTTCAAAAGGCTGTAATCGATTACAATGTTTTGGTAATCGATTACCAGTGTTCTTGAACGTTGAAATTCAAATTTAAAAGTGAATAGTCACATTGTTTCACTCAAAAGCTTTGTGTAATCGATTACACATATTTTGTAATCGATTACCAGTGTTTGTTTCTAAAAAATCTAAAGATGTAACTCTTCAAAAAGGTTTTGACTTTTTCAAATGGTTAAGTTTTTCTATAAGTCATAACTCTTCTGAATGGCCTTCTTGACCAGACATGAAGAGTCTATAACAGCAAGGCTTTGTTTTGCATTTTGAATCAATCATTCCAAATCTTTCTAACAAACTCTTACAATCCTTTACAAGCCTTGAAATCTCTTTGAAGTTCTTCTTCTTCTTCTTTGTACCAAAAGCTTTTTGAAGTTTTCTGGTTTTCCAAACCTTGAAAACTTGTGCTATTCATCTTTTCATTCTCTTCTCCCTTTGCCAAAAAGAATTCGCCAATGACTAACCGCCTGAATTCTTCTTGTGTCTCTCTTTTCTCTTTTCCAAAAGAACAAGGGACTAACCGCCTGAATTCTTTTGTGTCTCCCTTCTCCCTTGTCAAAGAATTCAAAACGACATAGTCTGAGAATTCTTTTGATTCTTCCCATTCCCTAATACAAAAGCGTTCAAAGGTTTAACCGCCTGAGAATTCTTTTGTATCCCCATTCACAAAGTATCAAAGGTGTAACAGCATGAGATCTTTGTCTTAACACATTGGAGGGTACATCCTTTGTGGTACAAGTAGAGGGTACATCTACTTGGGTTTGACTGAGAACAAGAGAGGGTACATCTCTTGTGGATCAGTTCTAGTGGAGGGTACATCCACTAGGTTCAAAGAGAACAAGGGAGGGTACATCCCTTGTGGATCTTTGCTTGTAAATGGATTTTTACAAGGTTGAAAGAAATCTCAAGGACCGCAGGTCGCTTGGGGACTGGAGGTAGGCACGGGTTGTTGCCGAACCAGTATAAAAACTCTTGTGTGTTTGTTTCCTTCTTCCCTACTCTTTTACTTTCCGCTGTGCATTTAAATTCCGCTTTTACTTTCTGTTAAGTTTCTCTTCTACTCCATATTCTCTTAACAACATAAGTAAAAGCCTTAAAAGAGTAATTTTTAATTGGTAAAGTTTTAGGAATAATTATTTCAACGCCCCCCCCCCCCCGCTTCTTAATTATTCTGAGGCCACACGATCCAACACATCCTTGAGAGAAGGAGAAGATTTTAATTAGTTCATGTTTGTCAATTTTCAATATTGGCTCCAATGTTTCTAAACTACTAGAACTTTTTTTAAAGCAAGACAATTATTTTATTGCATAGATTAGTTCATTGAACTTATAAAAACCTTAGACAATTAACTTAGATACAATTGATATTCATTTAATCTAGATAACTAAATAATAATATTAATAATAATTTGGAAACATAAAGTATCTCAATAGATAACAAGCAATGTGATTTTTTTATTATGTGACTTTTACCTATGATTAAAGCTTATAAGTTCAAGTAAATAGTTTGTATCTAGAGTCTTTCAATGGTGAGCATAAGTTAATGACTTTTACCTATAGTTGGAGGTTGTAGGTACAAGTTAATGTTTTTACCTATAGTTAGAGGTTATAGATATAAGTTAATGAATTTGATCTACGTACATTGTGAATTGTAGAAATCATTTATAGTGATAGTCAAATGTAATTGTAGGTGAAACTAAATTCACAGGTAAAACCTCTATCGACAGATTATAATCCATTCCTGTACGCCCCCTCAAAGTTGAAGGCCAAAATGTCTGTAGGACAAAGTCTTTTTATTACATTTACCTATGCATTTTTAACATCTAGTAATGGTTTTTGTCCATAGGCCTGGGTCATTTTTCTTGTAGTGAGTACGAACATCTCACCCTTAGCAGTTAGGTTCCCAAATTGATAGGTTATCTCTAACCACTCTGTTATTTGAATATGCTGCAACCTCCTTATCATTTGACAGTTATCCAATCATCTATAAGCTACACATTATTTGTTAGCTACAATTATCTACTAGGTATTATCTACAAGCAAGTAATTATCTGCAAGGATTGTTACACCACCATAACATCTCCTACAAACAAGGACCCACAACTCTCTACTTTACAAGTACCACGTTTTATGTCACCCTATCCGTACTCACTCATACTCTCCTAACTCATGTACTTACTTGAACGTCATAGTCCTTTGTTTTGTAGGTCCCTCTCTTGTCCTCTTAACAAAGGCCACTATGAGTCCGACGTGTGAGACCTTGGAGCCTACTTTGGCCACGTCCATCCTCACATACGACAACTCTGAATTTTTGTAAGTACATGAATCTTGATCAAGTGTCTAATCCTATTATATAATAATTAAAATTCATTGTGTGACAATATCCAATTCAAATAGAGAGGAAGATGAAAGTACTAAACAATATAATTGTGCTACTTACACTCAGAGGCAAGCCAGATGGCAAACACTTTCAAAGACCACACATATATGGGAGTGGGTTTAGAATTATAATGAAAGGAACTCAGGAAGTTACCTTTAAGTTAATTATAGCGTACACAAATATAATGGTTGTATTAAGATTAAGTTACCAACATAGCTCTCTTTAAAGAACTTTGTGTTTATTGCATTTTAATGATCAACTCATAACAAACCATTCACCTTGTATTGTCCAGGATCCACAAATCCTACGTGGCACTCAGAGGCACGTGTTCACCCTTCAAATCAGCCCTGCTACAGGAGCACGGACACCTGGCCCTTAGCAGTCAGACTCCCCAACAGACATATTATCTCTAACCTAACTAATATTCAAATGTATTTGAATATATTATCTATTGGCAGGCATTAAATTATCTATAATGCCACATTATCAATAAGGTACGATTATATTCTACCTTTACAAGCAATGACAAGCACCTTTGCTCAGCTACTATAAATACACAGGTTCCATTGAACCCACTCACAGGACCTGCTCACACACACTTAGCACATGACAACAAGCTTGTGCCTCACTCTCTCTCTCTCTCTTTTTCTCTCATATGAGCACCATTACAGCATATGCTTGCTTTACTCTCCTTACATACATTCTTACTTGAGCGCCAGAGTCCTTTGTTTTGCAAGTCTCCTTCCTGTCAAAGGCACCCCTCAATCGATGTGTAAAGTTCGATACCCACTCAACCATGTCCACCCTGACATATCATGGTTTTGAATTTCGGTAAGAACATTTGGCACCCACTGTGGGGCTGCGGTACAACATACCTTGTGGTGTCTTGTCAATCCTCCACATTTATCCATGGTTAGCACTATTAGTTGTCATTTTTGACTAACTTTTGTATAGAAAAGTTTTATAAATTGTATATATTTTCCCTAATTTATGGTTCTTTTTGTAGGATTCTGAATAGTTTCTTGTTAAGTTTAATTTTTTCTCAGTAGATACTCTCCACATAGGAATTAATGAATTTTTAACTTCAATTTCAGGTTAAAGGAGAAAATTTAGGAAGGTGCAGCGGCTGGTGTCTCACTAAACAAGGTCCATGTGCTTAGCAAGTATCATCCGCTAAGCGAGACATCAGCCCGCTTAGCGAGTAAGAGGAATCTTGAAGGAAATTTGCCACACAAGCACGCGCTCAACATGTCATCAGCTCGCCTAGTGAGTCGTTTGTCTCTTCTGGCGCTTAGCGCACCTGGCTTACTAAGCCAAAGATCACTTATTCGTGCTTAGCACGAAAATGGCGCTAAGCGCGCCTTCGAGGATAGAAACCCTTTTTTTAAATCCTGAAGTGGAAAATCAGAAAGAGGAGGAGAAGGGAGTGCGAAGAACAAAGAGCAAAAAGCGCAAAACAGAGCAAGGAAGCAAAAACCCCAGCTTTCAAAAGGATCTTAGGTTTAGGAGTAATTTCTAGGTTCCTAGAGGTGGAGGAGACATCCTCACCACTGTGTAATTTGCTATTTTTTCTCAAAACCCACTTCTTGTAGCTGAAAGGTGCTGCCTTGTGATGGAAGACTAAACCCTTTGTTGGGGAATTCTGCTGAGAACTTGATGTAAATTCTTATCCTATCTATTTAAAGTTGTTTGTATGTGTTCAATGTTTCTATCTGTGCTTAATTTCTGCATGCTTATGGATTGATCATCCATTTGTATGTAAAGTTAGGAGCTTTAGCATTGGAAAATGTACTGCATCCTTAGAACTGGATAGAGCAGGCTAGGTTATCGTATGTCTGGACACGGAGTGCGGTAATTTAGTTTTATTATGCTATAATTGTAATGCAATCCGTTTAGGCTAAGTTCGATGAGACATCCGAGAGCAAGGTTTAAATAGGATTAGTCCATTCAGCATAGAACACATGAGTTTAAATAGGTTTAAATCGTATGTCTGGACACGGAGTTTTTTCCCTCAACATAGAACACATGAACATCTTTGAATAGTGATAAACACTTAATTGCATCAAGTAACTCAATGAGAGGACCCAACACTTTTAATTATCTGTTTTTACACCCAATTGCTCATATATTCTGTAATAAGAACTTAGAATAGAAGACAACATAGCTTTTATCCATAATTACTATTTTTATACAAATGCCTACCTATTGAATGATAATTTCACTTAATGAAACAAGTTCCCTGATTTCGATACTTGGTTTCTTATCGTTTTAATACTACTTTCTTGACTTGGTACACTTGTCGATAAATTCGCAGTTGTAAAAAGAGCAAACAAGCACCCAGCCTGGCATCAAACAGAAGACCCACCCTCACAGACTCACATCCTCATCGAACAATTATGAAAAAAAACAAACACTTTATAGCAACTCCAAAACTACATAGCAAAGATGGAGAAACACCTTGAGGAAGAGTTGACAAAGCTAAAGGATGACCATGACCAACTAGAGGCTCATGTCAAATGTCCCTAGGGCAATGAGCAACCCACCCACACCTTTTTCTGAACCACTCAAGGGGAATCACACCCCTAACACACAGGCAACACATTTGATGACTTAAGTCTCTCTCACATACATTGTCCAGTAGGGGTGACCATCCGTCGCTATCCTTTTGTCGACCGCATTATTGAGGCACACATACCTTTGGGGTGGAAGCCACTCAACCTTGAGCGGTACGATGGGATAATAGATCTAGAAGAGGATTTGGATGCCTTTCTTTAGTAGATTGTCTAGTCAATCCTAAAAGCAGCATCTACATGCCATCCAGGAGATCAACATTAACTTTGTCGATGCACCCTTATAGCAAACTCTCCTTCCTATCACTTTTACAGACAAGGACTTCAAGGGCATTAATCCCGTCAACCAAGATGAGCTCGTGGTTGTCTCCATCATCATATCAAATTTCATGGTGTGTAGGGTCTGTAGGGTCCTCATCGACCAGGGCAATTCAGCTGACATCCTGTATTAGAAAACCTTCCAAAGACTCGAGGTCTCATCTGACACTATCCACCTTCACGCAGTCCACTCCTCGACTTTGCAAGCGAGAGATTCGAAACTAGAGGCAATGTAGACTTGATGACCAATTTCGGTTAGGGCAGGCTCT
The DNA here is from genome assembly GCF_004193775.1 of Glycine soja. Classification (NCBI taxonomy): domain Eukaryota; kingdom Viridiplantae; phylum Streptophyta; class Magnoliopsida; order Fabales; family Fabaceae; genus Glycine; species Glycine soja. Next base: position 37,363,704 of record NC_041007.1, on the reverse strand, counting down.
CTAGGAGCTTCACCATCAGATATCTACTAGTTGACTTGACCACATCATACTTTGCCTTAATCTGTAGAAAGACACTAAAAGAGCTTGGAGCCATAGTCTCCATGCTAAATTTGACGATGAAATTCCCTACACCGACATGGGAGATTGTAACCATCAAGGCTGACCAAAAGCAAGCACGATAGTGCTATACAGAGAGCTTGAAGGTAGCACCATATCCTCATATCTGGGAGTCGACCGTGCCTTACACTAGAATAGCTGAAGGCATTCAGGTCATGACAGTGGACGGATAGTCTCCAATCCGAGCTTTGACTGTCTACCAAGCCAGCCTGGGCGGTGAATTTGACATAGATCCATGAGACGACACCTCCAATAGAGGCTCAAAATCCATTGAGGAGCTTGTCCAACTGCAACTCGGACCTAAATTAGGTCAGTGCATGCAGCTCAGCATGGACCTCTCCAGTTACAAACATCGGTGCCTCATCGACTTTCTACACAAAAATGCTAATCTCTTTGCTTGGCAGGCATCTAGCATGTCGGGGATCCATCCCAGCATAATCTACCACAAGCTTGCTATCTACTCCTAGAGACGCATGCCCTAAAGACCCATACCCTCTGCCCAGCATTCATAGACTAGTCGATGGGACATCCAGGTTCCAGGTGCTTAGCTTCCTAGATGCTTACTATGGATACAACCAATTCAAAATGCATCCTCTAGACAAGGAGAAAACGACATTCATCACTAAAGATGCCAACTTTAACTACAGGGTCAAGCCAACTTTAGTGGTGTTGGGTATGTTAGCGTAGGGTAATGTCTGAAAACTCCTTTCCTAAGCATCATCCCATGAGGGAACATGTTTCCTCACCAACCCAATGAGTGGTGCTACAAGTATAGAAAAATATGGAACAAAATTTTTGTAAAAGTTTGTTAAGTCATGGAAGCCCAAATTTCCCTTATACTTGGTGGAGTGGGCTACTCAGGAATGACCTCTATTCTCTTAGGGTCTGTGGGAACTCTTTGACCACTATTTAAAAAAAAATAAGGAAAGTAATACAATAAAACATATTTTTTCTCTATTTTCATGTTGATTACTCCTACCAAAAAGTACAAAAAACCTAAGGTGTCCCATATGAGCACCTAGGTTTGTATTGAAACTAAGAACAAACCTACCTAAAGAGTCTCTATATACATGAATCATGAAGATGTTGGATGCATGAGTAATTTTACAAAAGAGTGTTGCACCACTCAACACATTCATCATAACACATATCTTAGGGACTTGGTGCCTAATAATACCTATTGTGGGCACCAACAAAGCATAAGGATTTAAGCTCTTACGAACCAAACCCTCATCCAAAAAATTCTTTGCTTAAGGAATAACCTCAAGCCCAAAAGGTGTGGCAGTGCCAACAAGTGTCCTTTTACCAAGGAAAAGATGTGGAGGTTGTCTAAGAAGGTGTCAGACCCTAATTTCTTCCGAATACTATCGTTTGCTAATATTTTGATTCTTGCTAGTCAAATTATGGTATTTGACACCAGTTATAGCACAAAGGAAGGAATCACTAAGTGTTTTGATCAAGAATACAAAAGGATACCAAAGAAGGGGGTAAAAGGGTCTTTTTTGGATTTTTCTAGACCCTGGCTCGCCCAGGATAGCATCTGACTCACCTGGGCCATGAAATTGCTTCATACCTAAGAATCCAGCTCGCCTGGGAAAGCTTCATGATGTTGAATCCAGATTGATTCAAGTTGTTTTGATGATAACAAAGATGATGACAAAAAGCCCAAGAGAATGATTTCAAGATTGAGTCAACAACAATTCAAGAATCAAGAGAAATTTGATATCAAGATTCAAGAAAAGATAAATTCAAAATTCAAGAGAAGAAATCAAGAAGACTTCACAAGGGAAGTATTGAAAAGATTTTTCAAAAAACAAACATAGCACAGTTTTGTTTTTCAAAAGAAGTTTTCACAAAATTTTCTAAGTTACCAGAGTTTTTACTCTCTAGTAATCGATTACCAGATTCCTGTAATCGATTACTAGTGGCAAAGTTTGTTTTCAAAAGCTTTCAAATGAATTTACAACATTCCAATTAATTTCAAAATGGTGTAATCGATTATCAGTGTGTTTGAACGTTGAAATTCAAATTAATTTGTGAAGAGTCACATCCTTTCACAAAAATGCTTTGTGTAATTGATTACAAGGATTTGGTAATCGATTACCAGTGACAAGTTTTGAAGAAAAATCAAAAGATGTAACTCTTTCAATGGTTTTCAGGTTTTTCTAAAGGTTATAACTCTTCCAATGGTTTTCTTGACCAGACTTGAAGAAAAATCAAAAGATGTAACCTTGATTTGCATTTGAAGACAACTTACAATACTTACAACCTTTACAAACAACTTTTCCATATATTCTTTTACAACCTTTGAATCTCTTTGAACTTCTTCTTCTTCTTCTTCTTCTTCTTCCTTTGCAAAAAGCTTTCTAAAGTTTTCTATTTTTCCAAACCTTGAAAACAAAAGTGTGCTATTCATCTTTTTCATTCCCTTCTCCCTTTGCCAAAAAGAATTCGCCAAGGACTAACCGCCTGAATTCTTTTTGTGTTTCTCTTCTCCCTTTTCCAAAAGAACAAAGGACTAACTGCCTGAATTCTTTTGTGTCTCCCTTCTCCCTTGTCAAAGAATTCAAAACGACACAGTTTGAGAATTATTTTGATTCTTCCCTTTCCCAAAAACAAAAGATTTCAAAGGACTAACCGCCTGAGAATTCTTTTGTTTCCCCCTTCACAAAGTGTCGAAGTACTAACCGCCTGAGAACTTTGTCTTAACACATTGGAGGGTACATCTTTTGTGGTACAAGTAAAGGGTACATCTACTTGGGTTATTGTGACTGAGAACAAGAGAGGGTACATTTCTTGTGGATCAGTTCTAGTGGAGGGTACATCTACTAGGTTGTTCAAAGAGAACAAGGGAGGGTACATCCCTTGTGGATCTTTGCTTGTAAAGGACTTTACAAGGTTGAAAAGAAATCTCAAGGACTATAGGTCGCTTGAGGACTGGATGTAGGCATGGGTTGTTGCCGAACCAATATAAAACTCTTGTGTTTGTCTTCTTCTTCCCTACACTCTTTAATTATGTTGTGCACTTTAATTATCGCTTTTACTTTTGTTTAAGTTTTTATTTCTATTCTTTACTTTCTTAACAACATGGTAAAAGCCTAAGAAGCGTAGTTTTTAATTAGTAAAGGTTCAATAATAATTAATTCAACCCCCCTTCTTAATTATTTCGAGGCCACTTGATCCAACACTTCAACCACCCCAAATTGGTTTTTTTGCTATAAATGGGCATGCTAAGGGGGTTTTAAGGGGTTCCAAGGTGTCATACCCTAATTTCGTCCGGGGACCTTTGCTTGATGACATGCGACCTTTCTTTGGTCCTTGTGAGGTGCTTGGCATCCATCATTGGGCAATTTGTGAAATTCCAGGACATGCCGAAAAACCAAAAAAAATATATTGATGCACAATCCGTAAGTTTCCGTGACACACCGGAAATCAAATGGAAGCATCGTTGCATAATTAAGTGAGGTTCCGTAACATTCCGTAAGTCAAAAGGGGGATGATTATGTAATCCGCAAGGTTCCGTAACATTACGGAAAGAAAACAAGTATCGTTACGAGATTCGTAAGTTTCCGTAACTTTACGAAAAAAGAATCACCAAAAAAGGTAAGGGGGTGAACTTATTAAGATAGGGGTGTAAATAGCAATTCAAATCTAGGCCCTTCTAGAACATTTTGGAAGTTGGGTTGCTTAAGGAGGAAGCAACTGGGCGGCAAGCTCCTCCACGTTTTTGAAAAATGGTTTTCGGGGCTTCCGCGGCTTCCGTAATACTTCCGTAAAATTTCCGAAAACCTTGGGTAAGCATATTCCACTTAACATTGGTAAAAGGGAAAAGAAAAAAGATGAAAATCAAATTCGAAAACAGTTCCGTAAGGCTTCCGTAACTTTTCCGTAAAATACGAAAAGGGGGGTGAACTTAGTAATTCGGGTGCGCTTAGAAATCTTCTTCATTAAGTCTTTGGGCGGCAAGCACCTCCTTTTTTTCTATAAATAGGGGAGGGGGGAGCTGTTTCAAAATGTTCAAGACCCCTTTGGCTATGCATTTCGGCTATTTTGGGCAAAAAACACGTTTTCGTGAAGAAAAATCAAGTCGAAGTACTTCCGTAACGCTTCCGTAAGCGATTCTGTGGAAATTCTTCATCGTTCTTCGTCGTTCTTCACCGTTCTTCATCCGTTCTTCGTTCTTCAACGGGTAAGTTTTCGAATCCGAGACTTTCAATTCATTTCTTGTTTTGTGTACTTTCACTTTAATTTTGTTTACTTTCAGTTTTCTTTTCTTCCGTTTTTAACGTGCTTTAACCATTTATTTAAGCCGTTTTCTCGTCTAATAAATGATAAAATGAATTTCAACCGATCATTTGTGTTGTAATCTCGTTTAATCACTGTTAAAACGAAATCTAACCGATCGTTCACGCTATAACCTCGGTTAAACCAAAAAAAGTAAAATAATAATAAAATAATCAAAATATCTTGAAAAATAATAATAAAATAATCAAAATATCTTTGAATAAAATAATAAAAAAAATCAATCGGACGTTTTTCTTTGGAAGTTTCCTTGAATGAATTGATTAATAACCAAAGTGAAACTAAGACTAAAATCAACTCACAAATCAAGTTTTTTTTCCAAAAAATCACTAAAAACCGTTTTAAGGTCCAACGCCTTAAACGGTCCTCTTTGCTTTTATCGGTTAACATGGACCGTTCAAAAGCATAAAATCAACATGTAACTTTACCGCTTTTGCAAGAACTACGTAGGTCTGATTTCCTCATCGCAATTGAGGATACGTAGGAGCAAAAGCCCCGTTTTTGTCGACCACCCCAAGAGATCGTTAATGGTCCAAATGCCTTAACGTTTCTCTCCTTTCAAAAACAAGAGATCGTTAATGGTCCAACGCCTTAACGTTTCTCTCCTTTCAAAATCAAAAGACCGTTTAATGGTCCAACACCTTAAATGACCTTTTGTTCAATAAAAACATATTTTGCAAAAAAAGACAAAAACAACTTAACCAAACACTTTGTTCCGAAAGAACTACGTAGGTCTGATTTTCTCATCCCAATTGAGGAATACGTAGGAGCAAAGGGAAACACCCTTGTCGACCACAAAAAGAGAAAAAATATAAAAAGGGTATAAAGGATATAAGGACATAAAAGGGAACGTAAAAATCAAAGTCATGTTTGCACATTCGATTAAAGGCTGTCGTCCCTTGTGACGGACGTGTGGGGTGCTAATACCTTCCCCGCGCGTAAATACAACTCCCGAACCTTTCACTTAAAAGTTCGTAGATCGCGTCTTTTCCGGTTTTTCCGACGTTTTCCTTAAATAAACGTTGGTGGCGACTCCGCGCGTATTCCTTTCGTGGAACACGCATCCCGCGAGTCACGCGTCGCCCTCCCGCCGAAGGGTAGGTTGCGACAGTTGGCGACTCCACTGGGGACTGTTTTTTAGAGAGTTAGGCCATTTAATCTTGTGCAATGTTTTATCATGACTTTCTCCTTTGTTGGTTTCCCTTTATTTGTTTTATGTTCTTGTGTATATAAACTATTTGTTGCTTTTAGTGTGTTTTAGAATGTATGCATGAGGTAAATATTTATTCATTTGATGCACACAAACACTAACACTATTTGCACACACTGTGAGTGAAAAAGGGCCCTATACCCGGGTTCATGGGAACATAAGGAGTGGAGGTGAATCTGTGATCATGCTAGGTCTCCGACTTGCTTGATTACAGTGAACCCTCATCTAGAGCTTTTCTCTTTGAAAACTTATTGTTGCTAGTAGTCCCTACTGCTGCAATATGTTCTTCGAAGGGGATGATACCTCTAGAAACCATCAAGAGAGATATGACTACCTTGGGGATTATTGCTAAAAGCCTAGTTAGTTCTCTCCCTTATAGGTCCCTTAAATAGGGGCACGGAGCAAACACGCTGCGTGCCATTTTTCACACTGCCATGCATAAGTATCATATACCCGTTTGCTTATGTTCAGTGAATATTATCATACTATGTACATCCCCGTATTGTACCTTTCGCATGTGCATCATGTGTGGGTTCCGTCTTAATCCCCTCTCTTGGGCAAACCAACGGAGGGTCCGTGTCACCTTCTTAAATACATACGTTGGGCACTTTGCTACCCCAAGACGTTGTATCTAAGAAGGAGACAATTTCTCGAGCTCCCGTATTCATAAATTGCATCCATGTCATATGCATTCCTTCATGCATTCATCCATTCCACCCATGATAGATGTCGGAGTTTTGATTCGCACTAGATTTTATTTCACTTTAGTAAAACATGGGATCAAGTCAAAAGCCTTCGCTTAAAAAGAGGTTTTATCAAGTCAAAATCAAGAGCTTAGAGGTCACCAGTTTACGAAAGTTGGGGCAATTAATGGGTCAACTTCAACGGCAAGCCTTCCGCAAAGCCTATGGTAAGCATTTGGGACCTAGCTAGGGTAGAAGTCTCCATGGAACCAATTGCCTCCCTCGCCCAGTATTATGATCAGCCGTTGAGGTGCTTCATCTTTGGGGACTTCCAGCTATCACCAATGGTGGAAGAATTTGAAGAGATCCTAGGATGTCCTCTAGGGGGAAGGAAACCATACCTCTTCTCAGGGTTCTACCCCTCATTGGCCAGAATTTCTAAAAAAGTCCAAATCTCGGCGCAGGAATTAGACCGCCAAAGGCAAGTCGAAAATGGGGTGGTCGGAATACCGAGAAAATATTTGGAGGTAAAAGCAAGAATCTTGGCAGATAAAGGCGAGTGGACCCCATTCATAGATATTCTCACACTGTTGATTTTCGAGGGAGTCCTCTTTCCAAATGTTGATGGGTTGGTGGACCTGGCAGCGATCGACGTTTTTCTCGCCTATCATGGCAAGGAAAGCCCGGTCGTCGCCATTTTGGCCATGTATGACACGTTCGACCGGGGATGTGAAAAGAGCGGCGCAAGAATTGTTTGTTGTGCACCAACTCTTGGCTAGCATGGAGGGGCGTCTGTTAAATGGTTCCCTCGCTAGAAGGAAGGAAGAATCAGGATTCTATCTTCATGCGAAGGATGTCCCATGAGAGGAGTGCCATCAGACGAAAGCATCACGCCTTTCATCGCACGAGGTTTCAGTGACCACAACGCGAGGGTACTCCAAGGATTTCGCAAGGCATGGGATGCGGCGTGAAGAAAGGACAGAGAGCTTAGGGGAAGCAGTAATGGGATCATCGGCGACTATCATAAGTGGCTGAGAGTCCGAACACAAGGACTAGATTGGCTCCCAAATCTAAAGACTGTGAGAGACGATGAGGTTAAAGCTTCGGAAGAAAGTGATGAGGTACAAGCCCTAAAGGCAGAGCTTGAAAGAGCCTGGGTAGTCGAAGAGAAGTTCAAGTCCATAGCCATCAAAGTCTGAAAAGAGTATGATGAACTAAGGGATGTCAATATGGCCACCGATGAAGCCTTGGAATGAGAAACCAAGAAGGCCCGAAAGGAAGAACACGACCAAAGCAAAGTTTTGAGGGGCTTTATAGGGCAGCAATAGTGAGCTCAAGCTCCGAAGAGGTGAAAGGAATCATCACGGGTCAAAGGCATGATCTTGAAGGACGAGCTAAAGGTTTGCCTTAGGTCGAAAAGAAATTTGTCCCAACAGTTAAGCGAGACTGAAGGGAATATGTGGGCCATCATCGATAAGTGCAAAGAGAAGCTAAATCTAGCGGCGACTCACGAGCAAAGGCTAGAGGATGAGTACGCCAAGATATCAGCAGAAAGGGAAGCAAGGGAAAGGGTAATTGATTCATTGCACCAAGAGGCAACAATGTGGACGGACCGATTTGCTCTTACTTTGAACAGGAGTCAAGAACTTCCCCCATTGCTAGCCAAGGTCAAAGCAGTGGCGGACACCTACTCCGCCCCCGAGGAGATCCACGAACTTCTCAGCTATTGTCAGCATATGATAGACTTAATGGACCATATGATTAGAAACCGCTAGGAAGTTTGTATTGTCGCTCAGATCTTGACTAGTTATAACTTTTTGAAAAAAATGAGTTTATCCCACGTTTTTACTCCAAAAATCAGTGCGAATCAAGTCACTCCCACATTTTATCTCTAGCATGCATTGTATGTTGGTCTCGTCCTTTGTCACGGGAAGCCGGAAGGTCCATATCACCTTCTTAATTGTACACATGGGGCACTGCGCCCCCAAATGCGCAAGTAAGAAGAGATAATTTTCCGGGCTCTCGTGTCCGTAAATGCATTCATATCATGCATCGCATAAACATCTCTTCATGGCATCATAATGAACATATCATTCCTGCATTTGTCTGTTATCATATTACAGCCTCACATTTTGCATGAGTCATGGCATCATCATGCATATGCGTTCAACAAACTTTTTGATCTGCAAAATTGCATACCATTTGTTTTCATGTTTGCTCATCCTTGCGTTTTCCTCTACAAAACAAAAACAAAAAAGGGGAAGCGTGAAACTTCACACTACATTCTTAGTTGCATGTGTTAGGCACCATGAGCAAACCATGTTGGGATCATAAACCCATTTCTAAAAAAAAAAAAACACACACAACAACAAAACAAAATAATTGAACATGGTACCTAATGCATGGTTAACTAGGAAATGGTGTTTCTTCGGGCATCTCAATTTCATAATTACATTTTCCATGCATAGCTTAAAGTATGCCCGAGTCGTTCATCCCTATGAGATGTTGTTGAAGTATTGGCGATCAGAATTGCCATTCCTTGGATTATAGGGTTGAACCAAGCTCATGCTTTTATAAAAAGGTTCATCAAGTCAAAATATGGAAGTAACCGTCTTGCAAAATTGGGGCAAAAGATGAATCGAGTCACATCACTGCTTCGTCTACTGCCAAACATATTTAGGATTGTTGATGTCCTTGTTACTTCCAGTTTCACCTTGACAAAGATGTCATGGACCATGTTGAAAATCTAAATTGATTCAACCCCATATCCTGCGTAAAAATTCGCAATCTTCAACTGTACATCATTCGCATACATCCATGCTTTTCATTGGTTGCATTGCTCATTGCATTCTTTCCTTGAAAAATAAAATAAAATAAAATAAAATGAACTTAATCATTGTTATAAAAAAAAAAAACATGCTTTACGGCGTCCTCACCGAACTTGTGCTAGAGCTAGAGTAATGGGTGAAGTAGAGGAGATACAAGAGAAGATGAAGGCCGACATGGAGGCCATTAAAGAGAAAATGGCCACAATGATGGAGGCCATGATGAGCGTGAAGAAGATAATGGAAGCCAATGCGGTTGCAATTGCCGCTACCAGCGTTGTTGCTAAGGTGAACCTGATGTCCCCATCCGGCATCAACCAAATGAATCATCCAACCTCAGATATGGTAGGCAAAGATTTGGGAAGTACGGGCAGCCCCCATAATGTACAAATTCAAAACGAGCACGCCTTCCCGCCATATGGCTTGCCTCTCAACTATACGCCACCCAAAGTGGCGTACACTCCCAATAAGAATGTCAATAACTCCACTCCTATACCCATTGAGAGCCAACAACCCCAAACTGATCATGCACATGTCTCTTAAACCGTGGGGGGGACACATGAAATTCCCCACCACAATCTAGCCGACTTCGAGCCTTGCCTCGGATATGCCACGGAAGGGCAAGCAGTTGGTGGTATACCCCTACAAAACCCTTTGGAAGGCCCTCAGTATCACCCACAACTACACCTCTTGCATTCCAAGACAAGTAAAAACCCTCATGCTATGGCAGAAATGGGAAAGTTGGATCATCTAGAGGAAAGGCTCAGGGCCATTGAAGGAGGTGAAGATTATGCCTTTGCTAACCTAAAAGAGTTGTTCCTAGAACCCAATATCATCACCCCTCCCAAGTTCAAGGTGCTGGACCTTGACAAGTACAAGGGGACTACTTGTCCCAAGAACCATCTAAAGATGTATTGTCAGAAGATGGGGGAATACGCAAAAGATGAGGAATTGCTAATACATTCCTTCCAAGAAAGTCTTACTGGGGTAGCTGTTACCTGGTACACTAACTTGGAACCTTCCCGAGTCCATTCTTGGAAGGACCTAATGGTTGCCTTTGTTAGGCAGTATTAGTACAATTTTGATATGGTTCTGGATAGGATGCAACTACAGAACATTTGCAAAAAGGGGGATGGATCTTTCAAAGAACACGCCCAAAAGGTGGAGGGATCTGGCGGCCCAAGTGGTACCCCCAATGATGGAAAGGGAGACGATAATCGTGATGGTAGACACATTATCGATACTCTACTATGAAAAGATGGTGGGCTACGCACCCTCAAAGCTTTGCGGATTTGGTCTTCGCCAGTGAAAGGATCGAAGTGGATCTGAAAAGAGGCAAATTTAATCATCCTGCTTAGACGAATGAGAAAACTGGGGCAAATAAAGAGGGTGAGGATGAGGGAGAAACCCATGCTGTGACTGCCATTCCTATACGGCCAAGTTTCCCACCAAACCCAACAATGTCATTACTCAGTCAATAACAAACCACCTCCTTACCCACCACCCAGTTATCCACAAAGGCCATCCCTAAATCAACCACAAAGCCTGTCTACCGCACTTCCAATGACGAAGACCACCTTTAGCACAAACCAAAAAAAACACCAACCAAGAAATGAATTTTGCAGCGAAAAGCCTGTAGGATTCACCCCAAATTCCAGTGTCATATGCTAACTTGCTCCCATATCTACTTGATAACGCAATGGTAGCCATAACCCCTGCTAGGTTCCCTCAAACCCCCATTTTTCTGAGGATATGACTCGAGCGCAACATGTGCATATCGTGGGGGAGCCCTGGGGCATTCCATTGAGCACTGTATGACCCTCAGGCGTAAGGTACAAGGTCTAATTGATGCGGGCTGGCTGAAATTTGAGGAGAATCGCGTGTAAATCCTGACATTGACAAGAGATGCCACACATGGGGCAATTTTGAAAACTGTTGTTAGATGTCTCTAATGACTCATCAGGATTTTCAAGTGCAAGCCATTGGTCAGTTTGCTCAAGCGACCTGTGCTCCTGAGTTTGGACTTCCAAGACCGTTCAATCAGAGATTACTCGTCTTGCACGTTGGTGGGGTTGCCGTAAAACAATGAGTAAAGTTCAAAACAAATAAGTTTCAAAATAAAAAATAAGTTTCAAAATAAAAAAAAATAAAAAGGCATTTGATTGACTGTGTTTTCAAGTAAAAATATAGACGTTCATGTGACTTCATTTTATCATTCCAGAAAGTTTGTCTTCTTAGAGAAGCGAGTTGTCAAGAATAGGATGTTGGACAAATGGCCTCAGTTACCTTAAGAAAAAGGGGGGTTGAATTAAGATGCAAAGACTATTCCCCAATTGAACTATCACTCTCTCTTTTCGGATTAATAATGCACACAGGGATAACCCTTCCCTTGTGTTCAGGAATCCTCTACAACAAGAGACCCATGGTCTCTTAATCCCTTTTCAGAAATAAGAAGAAGAGAAGAAGAGGTCTCTCGTAAAAGAGGTAGATTGTAAAATGAAGATCAATCAAAAATTCCTTATTGAATAAGCAAGTGGTTGACCAAGGAATCTTTTTGAGAGGATAAGACATTTCAATTCAGAAAAACTCTTGATCTTTCGAGAGGATAAAACTGTTTGGGCAATGAAAACTCTCTTTAAAACATTTGAATGGCCATTCATAAAACATTTGAATAGATATGTCTCTTGGAAATTATTTTCTGAAAATCCCCTCTGGTAATCAATTACAAGACTTATGTAATCGATTACAGGTTTTAAAATTTTGAATTAAAACATTTTCAAACTGCTAGTAATCGATTATCAGAGAGCAAATCTCAATTTGAAAAGATAGAATTCCTTGGCCAAACCTTTTGCTTCTTCAATTTGGAAACTTCTTCCTAAGATTCTAGAGATCAACTTGATCATATATCTTGATTTTCTTGGATTCTTGTCTTGAATAAAACTTGGAAGCACTTGATCCTTTGGCATCATCAAAACATCTTGCTTCTACATAGGAGTCATTTGACTTAATCCATCAACTGAAAAAAATCCTTCAACTATTTCTCGTCCTTGGAAAATTCTTTTTTGCAAGAATCAACTGCTTCTTTCATTCTTCCTCACTACGAGGTCGTGAAAACAAGACAACAATTGGTACCTCTAAGCCCTACACTGGGGCAACGAAAGGCACCATGCAAAAACTTCAAGCGAACCTAGGGGCAGATTAGAAGTTCTCACCCAATAGGTTCCCTCCTACAAGGTCATGACGAAAGGCAACGATTGGTACCTCAAAGCCTTACACTGGGGCAATGAGGGGCACCGTGCATGAGCCTCAAGTGAACATAGGGGCCGATCAAAAGTTCTCACCCATCGATGTTTTTAACAAAAAAAAGGGGACAAACCCTAGGATTTCAATGGATTTATTAAACATCAAACGACTCCATTGTCGTCACTCCAAAATGGTCAAGTGACTAAATCAAAATGAACATACCCTCTGAGGGAGTTCCCGGAGAGATTAGCAAAAAGATAGGATGAGGTTGCATGAATTATCACCTTTTTCAAAAGGGCAGTCAATCTGTGTTTTCCAAAAAAAAAAAATCAAATCAAAATCAAAATCACAAAATAGGGAAAGAATGCCATGAACATTGTACAACTTTCCATTACATTGCATTGTTTCATATAAAGTCCGCATTTACCCAAATTTCACAACAAAGGTTGCATGCATTTGCATCCCTCAAAATCATGTTAACTACATAGATTCCCTACATCTAAATGTCCAAATCTTTTGAATTTGGGATGACCGGCTCTCTCAATGAGTCGATCTCTTGCTTTCTCATAAGGATGGACCCTCGGGTACTAGTACCCTGGTCTTCAGAGGACTACACTCCTCACCAACAGAGGGCTGCACGCCCTCACCTTAAGAGGACTGTGTGTCCTCACTTTCAGAGGACTGCATGTCCTCACCTTCAGAGGGCTACACGCCCTCGCCATCAGAGGACTGCGTGTCCTCACCTTCAGAGGGCTACACGCCCTCGCCATCAGAGGACTGCATGTCCTCACCTTCAGAGGGTTACACGCCCTCGCCATCAGAGGACTGCATGTCCTCACCTTCGTAGGGCTACACGCCCTCACCTTTAGAGGACTACACGTCCTCGCCAACAGAGGGCTGCACGCCCTCACCTTGAGAGGACTACACGTCCTCGCCAACGTAGGGCTGCACGCCCTCACCTTTAGAGGACTACACATCCTCGCCTTCAGAGGACTCCACGTCCTCACCTTGAGAGGACTACACGTCCTCGCCTTGAGAGGACTACACGTCCTCGCCTTGAGAGGACTACATGTCCTCACCATCAAAGGGCTGCACGCCCTCACCTCCAGAGGACTACACGTCCTCGCCTTGAGAGGGCTACCCGCCCTCGCCTTGGGTACTAGTTACCCTCACCTTCAGAGGACTACATGTCCTCACCTTCGTAGGGCTACATGCCCTCACCTTTAGAGGACTACACATCCTCGCCTTCAGAGGACTGCACGTCCTCACCTTGAGAGGACTACATGTCCTCACCATCAGAGGGCTACACGCCCTCACCTCCAGAGGACTACACGTCCTCGCCTTGAGAGGGCTACTCGCCCTTGCCTTGGGTACTAGTTACCCTCACCTTCAGAGGACTACATGTCCTCACCTTCGTAGGGCTACACGCCCTCACCTTTAGAGGACCACACGTCCTCACCTTCAGAGGACCACACGCCCTCGCCATCAGAGGACTGCATGTCCTCACCTTCGTAGGGCTACACGCCCTCACCTTTAGAGGACTACACGTCCTCGCCAACAGAGGGCTGCACGCCTTCACCTTTAGAGGACTACACGTCCTCGCCAACAGAGGGCTGCACGCCCTCACCTTGAGAGGACTACACGCCCTCACCTCCAGAGGACTATACATCCTCGCCTTGAGAGGGTTGCACGCCCTCACCTTTAGAGGGCTACGTGTCCTCATTTTCAGTGTGCTCCACATCCGCACCTTAAGAGAATTTAAGGTCCTCTATCCTTAAATGCTTAACCAAGACTTGCACTCCCGGTTAAGGGACCAGTAGTTTCCTTTTAACGGTTCCTGGGCCACCCCCTGATATTGGAGGACGGCCAACTGTGCGAGCACAACCAGAGAGGGAGGCTATCACACAGCTACTATGCATACCGGGGCAAGATTTCACCCGTGCCGCTGCAAAGAGACGAGTGCGGATCATGCGCACCAACATGACCACTCTTACACAGATATAGATGACATTGCTACTTAGCAACATTCTGCCCAGCGACCGCAATGCCAATCTCCCCCTGCAAAAGTATCAGTTGGTCTGTGTCGTCCCGACATGGGTAAGTATGCATATGGTTCAACTGATTTCTGATACCATTTATTTGTTTGCAGGGATCACACCCACAAAGACACCCAGTGAACCTGAAGAAGTCCAACAGGGCCCTGGGGTTTCCAGCTCTGGTTACGGGCCTCTATCAGTCCTACAGGGTGCCCGTACCCCCCCGGCAAGGTCACGTCATCATAGGTAAGTATGCACATCGCTCAACTGATTTCTGATTTCATCTATTGTTTGCAGGGATCGCACCTGCAAGACACCCAGTGGACCCGAAGAAGTCCAACAGGGTCTTGGAGTTGTCAAGCTCTAATTACGGGTCTCTGTCAGTTCTATAGAGTACCTGTAACCTCCAGCAAGGGCATCAGGCCCCCTACTGATCGAGCTTTCATCAAGAAGTACTGCGTCCCTAGGCAGGCGCAGGGCGAAACACCACAGCAGCATTGGGATGGCCGGTAGCGGGCAATAGACACACCGCCACCACCTCTAGAGTTCACCTCAGCTCATCCGCAAAAAGGTTAGAGCGTTGCCTACGACACATGGCCGACCAGGAGGCTACCAAGTCCAAAGCCAAAGGTAAGTAAAGTACTAGGTCAGTGACTGACAAGTCATAACGCGTCCAGCTAAAGACGTTAAAGAAGCGCTACTAGGAGGCAACCTAGTACCTTTTGAATCTATGCTTGTTATTTGATCACTTTTTATAGTAGGACGCACCTAGTTGCTCATGATCCTGGGGATTTAAATAAAACAAGCGCAAGCTCGGAAGGTAGTCATACCTCACAAAATATATATATGTATGTTTAGGTAGTGAAAATACCTTAGATATGCATGTATGTAAACAAAAAAACACTTCACAAAATATATATATGTATGTTTAGGTAGAAAGATACCTTAGATATGCATGTATGTAAACAAAAAAATACTTCACAAAATATATATATGTATGTTTAGGTAGAGAGATACCTTAGATGTGCGTGTATGTAAACAAAAAAATACTTCACAAAATATATATTTGTATGTTTAGGTAGAGAGATACCTTAGATGTGCGTGTATGTAAACAAAAAAATACTTCAAAAACATATATATGTATGTTTAGGTGGCAAGATACCTTGGATATGCATGTATATAGCAAAAATACCTCACAAAAATATGCACATGTTTAGGTAGCAAAATACCTCATGAAAAAAAAAAAGAAAAAAAAACAAACAAGAAAAAGAAATAAACAAATGATAATGATAAAAAAAAGGAGAAAAAAGAAAAATAAGTTGTCTAGCTAAAAACCGACATGCTTTTGAAAAGAGATGATTTCCAACTTTTCTTTGAAAAAAAAATTCACTGATCATAACTAGTTTTTGAAAAAATGGGTATACACCTGAAGGGTGAATGCTGTGAAGTTTTCCCCGGATGCCCGAAATGGACTCGGATGAATGCACAAATTGATAAAAGAACATATTTTGGAAACATTGGGTTGATTTAAAATAGAGGAAATGAATCCTGAGCCCTAGCATCACATGACCATAAAAATTTGACACTTGAGTGTCCACATAGGTGCATGCATGACCAGTTTTGCATAAAATTTCCAAATCATCATTTTTGCATTTGTGTCATGGAAATAATGTGGGGCATCCTTTTTATCCTTGAACCGAACCAAGCCCTGACATGTATCATGTCTAGCCATTCTACAAGCTTTGAGCCAAAATCCTGACTCACCATAAACCTTGACCCAGGGTGAGAATGTCAATCCTTACCTTCGGAAGCGAAAAGAATAGAAGGGAAATTTCCAATCAAAGAAAAGGAAAGAAGGAAGATTTCCAATCAAAGAGAAAGCAAAAAAAGAAAAGAAGGAAAATTCCCAATCAAAGAGTGGGAGAAAGCAAAAAGAAAAGAAAGAAAATTCCCAATCAAAGAATGGGAGAAAGTAAAAAAGGAAGAAGAAGAAGGAAAGAAAGCTCCTGATCAGGGATCGAAAGAAAACAGAAGAAATGTGCAGAAAGGTCTTTGGACCGGACAATATCTGAATAATACAGAATTGTCACCAAATGAACAAAAAGAAGGAAAGGAAACCACGACCTAAAATGGTCTTCTCCCTTTGATTACCAACCAAAATCCCGTGCGCTAGCGACTTTTTCGCCCCGCACTAAACAAAAACAGAAAAAGAAAAAGCCAACAAAAAAATCAAAAGCCAAAAACACACAAAAGCCGAAAAACCCATCAAGAAAACCCATTCCCAAGGGAAGTCCTATTGATCCATGATCACGCATGTAATTTTTGATTTGATAGGAAATAATTTGCAAAGTCAAGTCATGACATATCTATGGTTCGGAATTAGGATGAGACACTTACCTGTGCGAGATTGATACACTTTGAGTGATTTTCTTCTATTTTGTCGAACCCAGTGTTTCCTCTAAATGTTCATTTAGAAACGAAATGCTAACATCCAAAATCTCAGTTAAGGTTATGGGGGATTTCATCAGCAGACTCTCCTTCCCCGGTAAACGCATTGTTTTTCACTCAAAAAAGCGTATGCTGCTCTAATCAGTTGGAATATTTATCTCTTTACTTAGCATGTTTGCATTTTAGCGAAGAAAACACCGAGAATTTTTCAAGTCTCACAAATTATCCAGAACTACGTAGGTCTGAGTTCCTCATTGGAGGATACGTAGGAGCAAGAGCCTCGCTTTTGTCGACCACACCGCCTTTTGTTGCCATGACTCAAGAGCTGGTAGCCTGCGGAGACACCTTACGGTTATCCGCACCTCGAGTGTGATTGATAAGCGGAGGCCAATATGGTCATCTGCACCCTTTCCGAAGATGTAGGCATCTTCTGGTGGAGACTTTTTCAAGTCTCACAAGTTATCTAGAACTACGTAGGTCTGAGTTCCTCATTGGAGGATACGTAGGAGCAAGAGCCTTGCTTTTGTCGGCCGCCCCATAATCTTTGTCATACTGACCCTGAGGTCATGTGACATGCACCCTTGTATCATCCAGAGGCGGCGGGCCCGATGATACGCGGAGATACCTTACGGTTATCCGCACCCTTTTGTCATCCAGAGGCGGCGGGCCCGATGACAAGCAGAGACCAAGTTTGGTCATTCTGCACCCTTGTATCATCCAGAGGCGGCGGGCCCGATGATACGCGGAGATACCTTACGGTTATCCGCACCCTTTTGTCATCCAGAGGCGGCGGGCCCGATGACAAGCAGAGACCAAGTTTGGTCATTCTGCACCCTTGTATCATCCAGAGGCGGCGGGCCCGATGATACGCGGAGATACCTTACGGTTATCCGCACCCTTTTGTCATCCAGAGGCGGCGGGCCCGATGACAAGCAGAGACCAAGTTTGGTCATTCTGCACCCTTGTATCATCCAGAGGCGGCGGGCCCGATGATACGCGGAGATACCTTACGGTTATCCGCACCCTTTTGTCATCCAGAGGCGGCGGGCCCGATGACAAGCAGAGACCAAGTTTGGTCATTCTGCACCCTTGTATCATCCAGAGGCGGCGGGCCCGATGATACGCGGAGATACCTTACGGTTATCCGCACCCTTTTGTCATCCAGAGGCGGCGGGCCCGATGACAAGCAGAGACCAAGTTTGGTCATCCTGCACCCTTGTATCATCCAGAGGCGGCGGGCCCGATGATACGCGGAGATACCTTACGGTTATCCGCACCTTTTTGTCATCCAGAGGCGGCGGGCCCGATGACAAGCAGAGACCAAATTTGGTCATTCTGCACCCTTGTATCATCCAGAGGCGGCGGGCCCGATGATACGCGGAGATACCTTACGGTTATCTGCACCCTTGTGTCATCCAGAGGCGGCGGGCCCGATGACACGCAGAGACAAAATTTGGTCATTCTGCACCCTTGTATCATCCAGAGGCGGCGGGCCCGATGATACGCGGAGATACCTTACGGTTATCCGCACCCTTTTGTCATCCAGAGGCGGCGGGCCCGATGACAAGCAGAGACAAAGTTTGGTCATTCTGCACCCTTGTATCATCCAGAGGCGGCGGGCTCGATGATACGCGGAGATACCTTACGGTTATCCGCACCCTTTTGTCATCCAGAGGCGGCGGGCCCGATGACAAGCAGAGACCAAGTTTGGTCATTATGCACCCTTGTATCATCCAGAGGCGGCGGGCCCGATGATACGCGGAGATACCTTACGGTTATCCGCACCTTTTTGTCATCCAGAGGCGGCGGGCCCGATGACAAGCAGAGACCAAGTTTGGTCATTCTGCACCCTTGTATCATCCAGAGGCGGCGGGCCCGATGATGCGCGGAGATACCTTACGGTTATCCGCACCCTTTTGTCATCCAGAGGCGGCGGGCCCGATGACAAGCAGAGACCAAGTTTGGTCATTCTGCACCCTTGTATCATCCAGAGGCGGCGGGCCCGATGATACGCGGAAATACCCGAGTGGTTATCCGTATAAACATTCTTTTGCTATCTGTAAGACAGAACGCTTGATAGCATGCAGAGGCTGACATAGTCTTCTGCACCTTTTGTTCCTCCGGGAACAACAAGTCATTTACATGCGGAAATTTCATGGTCACCCGCGACTCTCGTCAACCGAGAGGAGCGAAATTAGTGTCATACACTAATTTTCGTCCGGGGACCTTTGCTTGATGACATGCGACCTTTCTTTGGTCCTTGTGAGGTGCTTGGCACCCATCATTAGGCAATTTGTGAAAATCCGGGAACGACAAGTCATGGTCACCCGCGACTCTCGTCAACCGAGAGGAGCGAAATTAGTGTCATACACTAATTTTCGTCCGGGGACCTTTGCTTGATGACATGCGACCTTTCTTTGGTCCTTGTGAGGTGCTTGGCACCCATCATTAGGCAATTTGTGGAAATCCGGGAACGACAAGTCATGGTCACCCGCGACTCTCTTCAACCGAGAGGAGCGAAATTAGTGTCATACACTAATTTTCGTCCGGGTACCTTTGCTTGATGACATGCGACCTTTCTTTGGTCCTTGTGAGGTGCTTGGCACCCATCATTAGGCAATTTGTGAAATTTTGGGAACAACAAGTCATTTGCATGTGGAGATTTTATGGTCGCCCGCGACTCTCGTCAAATCGAGAGGAACGAAATTAGTGTCTTATCTTTACTTTCCTTTTATCTCCAATAAAAGACAAGTAAAGAGGGGCAACTGTCATACCCTAATTTCGTCCGGGGACCTTTGCTTGATGACATGCGACCTTTCTTTGGTCCTTGTGAGGTGCTTGGCATCCATCATTGGGCAATTTGTGAAATTCCAGGACATGCCGAAAAACCAAAAAAAATATATTGATGCACAATCCGTAAGTTTCCGTGACACACCGGAAATCAAATGGAAGCATCGTTGCATAATTAAGTGAGGTTCCGTAACATTCCGTAAGTCAAAAGGGGGATGATTATGTAATCCGCAAGGTTCCGTAACATTACGGAAAGAAAACAAGTATCGTTACGAGATTCGTAAGTTTCCGTAACTTTACGAAAAAAGAATCACCAAAAAAGGTAAGGGGGTGAACTTATTAAGATAGGGGTGTAAATAGCAATTCAAATCTAGGCCCTTCTAGAACATTTTGGAAGTTGGGTTGCTTAAGGAGGAAGCAACTGGGCGGCAAGCTCCTCCACGTTTTTGAAAAATGGTTTTCGGGGCTTCCGCGGCTTCCGTAATACTTCCGTAAAATTTCCGAAAACCTTGGGTAAGCATATTCCACTTAACATTGGTAAAAGGGAAAAGAAAAAAGATGAAAATCAAATTCGAAAACAGTTCCGTAAGGCTTCCGTAACTTTTCCGTAAAATACGAAAAGGGGGGTGAACTTAGTAATTCGGGTGCGCTTAGAAATCTTCTTCATTAAGTCTTTGGGCGGCAAGCACCTCCTTTTTTTCTATAAATAGGGGAGGGGGGAGCTGTTTCAAAATGTTCAAGACCCCTTTGGCTATACATTTCGGCTATTTTGGGCAAAAAACACGTTTTCGTGAAGAAAAATCAAGTCGAAGTACTTCCGTAACGCTTCCGTAAGCGATTCTGTGGAAATTCTTCATCGTTCTTCGTCGTTCTTCACCGTTCTTCATCCGTTCTTCGTTCGTTCTTCGTTCTTCAACGGGTAAGTTTTCGAATCCGAGACTTTCAATTCATTTCTTGTTTTGTGTACTTTCACTTTAATTTTGTTTACTTTCAGTTTTCTTTTCTTCCGTTTTTAACGTGCTTTAACCATTTATTTAAGCCGTTTTCTCGTCTAATAAATGATAAAATGAATTTCAACCGATCATTTGTGTTGTAATCTCGTTTAATCACTGTTAAAACGAAATCTAACCGATCGTTCACGCTATAACCTCGGTTAAACCAAAAAAAGTAAAATAATAATAAAATAATCAAAATATCTTGAAAAATAATAATAAAATAATCAAAATATCTTTGAATAAAATAATAAAAAAAATCAATCGGACGTTTTTCTTTGGAAGTTTCCTTGAATGAATTGATTAATAACCAAAGTGAAACTAAGACTAAAATCAACTCACAAATCAAGTTTTTTTTCCAAAAAATCACTAAAAACCGTTTTAAGGTCCAACGCCTTAAACGGTCCTCTTTGCTTTTATCGGTTAACATGGACCGTTCAAAAGCATAAAATCAACATGTAACTTTACCGCTTTTGCAAGAACTACGTAGGTCTGATTTCCTCATCGCAATTGAGGATACGTAGGAGCAAAAGCCCCGTTTTTGTCGACCACCCCAAGAGATCGTTAATGGTCCAAATGCCTTAACGTTTCTCTCCTTTCAAAAATAAGAGATCGTTAATGGTCCAACGCCTTAACATTTCTCTCCTTTCAAAATCAAAAGACCGTTTAATGGTCCAACACCTTAAATGACCTTTTGTTCAATAAAAACATATTTTGCAAAAAAAGACAAAAACAACTTAACCAAACACTTTGTTCCGAAAGAACTACGTAGGTCTGATTTTCTCATCCCAATTGAGGAATACGTAGGAGCAAAGGGAAACACCCTTGTCGACCACAAAAAGAGAAAAAATATAAAAAGGGTATAAAGGATATAAGGACATAAAAGGGAACGTAAAAATCAAAGTCATGTTTGCACATTCGATTAAAGGCTGTCGTCCCTTGTGACGGACGTGTGGGGTGCTAATACCTTCCCCGCGCGTAAATACAACTCCCGAACCTTTCACTTAAAAGTTCGTAGATCGCGTCTTTTCCGGTTTTTCCGACGTTTTCCTTAAATAAACGTTGGTGGCGACTCCGCGCGTATTCCTTTCGTGGAACACGCATCCCGCGAGTCACGCGTCGCCCTCCCGCCGAAGGGTAGGTTGCGACACAAGGTTTAGGAGTTGAGAGAATTGAGAGAAGAGAGAAAGAATAAGAAGAAAGAAGAAGAAACGAAGCCGAGACGCTACCAAATCGTGACCGTGATCATTCCCTACATCGTTTTCTTATTTAGTGTTCCTTGTGCAATAGTCGATTAGTTTTGTTTTTCTTCGAGGATTGAATGTAATCTATGTACCCTTAGGGGTCCTCTCTGTTATTATGTGCATATTCATCTTCTCTATTTAGCATTGGTGATCTCATTTTTATTCATAAATTTTAATCCTAATCGATCACTAGTATCGTAAGATTGTCTTTAAAAAGATTGAAAGTTAACAAACAAAACAAAAATAAAGAAACCAACTCATAACCAAACTTCTTTTTTATCAAATATCACTTGAGATCGTTTCAAGGTCCAACGCCTTAATGACTCCATTCTCTTTTCAAAATTATAACGTCATTTCAAGGTCCAATCCCTTAACGACTCTTTTTTCACAAATAAAATAAACCTTTCAAAATAAAATAAAAAACATAAAATCAATTTAACACACAAACATTCGGACATAAAGAACTACATGAGTTTGAATTCCTCATCGCACCTGAGGATACGTAGGAACAAGGGCAGCCCCCTTGTCGACCCCAAAAAAATAAATAATATCAAAAAGGAAAATAAATAATTTTGAAGTCATGTTGTGCACACTCGATTAAAGGTCATCGTCCCATGTGACGAGCGTATGAGGTGCTAATACCTTTCGTATGCATAAACAACTCCCAAACCCTTATTTTCAAAATTTGCATGCCTTTTTTTGGTTTTTCTAATGTTTTACTTAAATAAACGTTGGTGGAGAATCCCATGCGTTTTCTATTTAGAAGATGCATCTTTTGCTTTTCGCTCGCACGTCCTTCGTAGTGTAGGTTGCGACAAAAGGGAAGCTTGTTTTTTTAACAAAGGAATTGCAATAGAAAAAATTCAGCATTCAATTGTTCAATTACAGCAAATTTAACAAAGCAATTAAGGTCTTCAAATTTTCCTTCAATGCTTGTTTTTTTTCTCAAGTACTTTACTCAAAATTTGTTGAGTATGTTGTTGCTTCAAATCCAATGGTGCTCCTAGGATGTTTAACCTCTAAGACTAAAAATCCTTCCTTCAAGTAATGCACCAATTTCCTCTTCCAATCCTTATTGTAGGCATTACTTAAACACAAAAAAAAAAAAATAAGGACAAGCAAGAAACCATAAGATTAAATGAAAGCTAAACCAAAAGGAAACTTAACATGATATTAATTGAATGATATAAAAGGAAAAATAAAGCAAAAGGATAGTATCACATGCCATGGTGGAACACAAAGGAAGTCCTAGAATGGCACTAGATTAAATTGACAAATTGAAATCAAGACTCAAAGAAAAATTCTAGTTATGTTAATTTGGAAACACATATAAAAGATATAAAAACTTCAAGAAGTCAAGTAGGTTTGTAATACAACTCAAAATAATGATTAAGTTTCAAGCAAATCAAGCATACACATTTATTTTATTTTATTGTTGTTGTCTTGGATGTGTATTTTTATGTTAATCTTTATTACCTTTTCTTGCTCATTTTTTTTTATTGTTCATTCTTTTTCCATTGTTTTTTACAAATGTCTATTTTATCCAGTTAAAATTTAAGCTCAAAACTCAAAGTATTCAAGCCATAGAGGAGTTAAGAAGACAATGTGCCAGAACTGACAGCAACCAAAATTTCAACCTAGAAATCTAGTGTTTATGTTGCTTAAGGCTTGGATAGTTACAATTTGTGTTTGCTTATGTTCAATCATCTTGGATAACACAATTCAAGAGAGCTTAAGACTTATTTTGATTTAGAAATTCAGCCACAACTCAGCACCAAAACTCAATTTCTTCATATACGTCATATAGGAAACTTAGAAAACAAGAAAAGTTTAACAACAAGATTACTTCTAGGAATTGATTTAGAATATTTTATGAACTAAATAGCATCATGAGTTAGACCAAAAATTAAAATGATAGGCTAAAAACTGCAAGAATGCATGAGTAAATGCATCTAGAATTCAATCAACAAAATCAAAATTCAGCACAAACTTCACAAAGTTAGAACATAATGTGACAATTATTATGGCTAAACATGACTCTAAGACAACATGAATGAAGTGATTTATACTTAGATTTTTTGTGTTTTCTTTTCTAATCAATATTTTGCAAGAAAATTGAGATCTAAAGGTCCAACACCAGAAGATTATGACTGAAAAATGATAGAATCTAAAATCAACCCAAAAACATGATTCAAGAGTATATCTATAAAATTTGAACCATAAAAATACAAGAACAAGTGTAGATCTAAGATTTAATCGGTTTATTTTTTTTTAATCTACTCTAAACAACACCAAACCACAAGAAAATGAAGGAGATACATGGAGAAGATTATGAAGAATAAGGAATTAAAGTAAATTGACGAAACAAAAGATAGAGGAAGCAAAAGAACATTACCTAGATGAACGTGATCTGATACCACATAATGTAGCTCCATGTAGAGCTTGTAGGCTTTGGATCTTCTTCATTAATGGAGTCCTTTACTTCTAGAAGATATATGGTAGTGGAATGGAGAAGGAGGAAAGGTGATTAGAGATGCCACTTCAAGGAGAAGATGAGTCAAGAACAATCCCACCACCATAGGAAGCCACAGATAAAAGCTTGAAAGTAGGAGAAGATGAGTGGAGGGAAAGGGAGAGAAGGGAATGAAATTTTGAGAGAGAAGAGCGAGAATGAGGTTTGAACTTTGAAGTCTAATTTCTCAAATCATCATAGTTTTAAAATCCACACACAAGACCCCTAGAAGTGTGCAAAAAGATAGTTAAAGTTAAAACAGAAGAATGTACCAAAAATAATTAAATAAATAAATTTGCAGAAATATACAAAACCAGGCTTTAGCAAACTAACCTCACAAATTTTTGTCCCTTTGTAGTCATGATTAAGATACTTCCGCATGCAATGAGAATATTTATGCTTTATAGAAAAAACACTTTTCTTGCACAACAGAAGATTCAGGCCTACAAAATCCAACTTCAAATTAAAAACTTGTACTTCAAAAACTTAAAATACACATGTAACTAGGGGGACAAAGGTGAACAAATTATTTATGACTTTCTTTTATTTTTTTCATCAAGCTCCCATTTTTTGAATTCTAGACTCAAAATGACTCCCTAAGATTCAGTACTTTTAGCTAGGCTACAATATCTTTGATTTATTTAACATTATATTAGTTACAGATTCAAAATTATAACACTAATAAGAAACATCAACAACTCAAATATTTATTTAAATCCATCAAGTCAATTAAGTGAATTTTCTAACAACAAAGTGAAATACGCAACACCCCAATCAACCACAACCAGAATCAAATGAATTTTGGAAAAACCACATGTTATTATAGAGAAGGGGGGGGGGGACAGGGGTTGAGTTGAACCATAGGAACCAAGTGAAAAAATTGACTAGTATTAAATTAAACAAAAAATAAAATGAATGAATTAATGGATTATAGGAATATCGAATCAATGAACAAGTAACAAAAGGCTAATATGAAACAGATGAATACCAACATGTGGAACATAGACATATAAAGATAGCAAAACTTGTTCAATATTAAAAAAACATCTAACTTCAAAGTTTTCCCATCTTTGGGATTGTTGCTAAACATTTTCCAACACTTTCTCTTGATGTAATACCATTTGAAGGATGAGGACCACAAATCTGAGCTGATGGCTTCATTCGATCCAGCTATCGCAATATAAAGTTCCCAAAATTCCATCCCACTTATATGTCTCTATCTTGAATGTTCTGATGCACTTTGATAGCTACATCTAACACAACACGAGTCCATCTGTGAAGCACCATAGAAGAACACAAGTCACTAACAATTATGCATTCCAAAAAATATCCAAGTTAGAATCTACACTCAATGATCAACATCATCATTCACGGTATGCACTAAAGCTAAACACTAATAGCAATTACTTGATTATCAATGTTGGATACGAAGGTCACAATGTATTTGTGACTAGCTATAAACTAATTATTTTAATTTAAAAGTATCATAATGAAAAAATGTCTTGGCGAGGAATTCGAAACATTGGAATCGAGAGAAACACTTGGTTTTAAGCCTGATTTTTCCATCATTGTGAACAAAATCAAGACAATATTATTATTACTAGTAATGGATAAGAACAACATTGTGAATCAAAGAGTGAATTAAGAGAGGAATAGACCAGTGAATAAATTAGCAGCTTAGGGTACTTAGGGCTAACGATCATATGTTGAATCCTGAGAGTGAGCCTGTAAATTCACTTTAGACCCAATAAATATGTAGTTCTAAGCGTTATCTCTCGCAGGCCACAACACCAGTGAACCTTCTTCTCTCTATAACTTTTTCACTCTCTTTCTATCTCTCTATAACTATAGAACGTGAGCCTCAAAGCAGACCCCTGAACCTCGTAATGACACTCATCTTGAATCAAAATCACAGGTTGTTCACTCTCTTAAGATTGCTACATCAACTTTATGTGAAGAAACATATCCTTCATATCAAACTCCACTTGTGCATAACTTCAAAATATCAAGAAACAAATATGAGAAGAAGCCAAAAAAAAACACCCATGATTCCATAACTCATGTTTATGGACTTTTTAAGTTGTTTAAAGCTAAAGCAATAAGCTCAAAGTTTTTAGAAATAGTCAATGACTATGATTTCATTCTTGATGTTTTTGGGTGTCTGTTTGTCACCGCAATCTTACCAAGTTGACATCTCTTCCTTTTGGTAGTGTTGAGGTTCTTCAGCAATTTGGGACAAAGCGTATTTCCTACGAAACTAAACCCTAAAAAGCTATAATTTCTTTTTGAAACAATTCGTGGCATAATGAATTTGAAATATGTTACCCTATCACAATCAAATCCATTGAAAACATTATGGTTATCCCAAGTTATGTAATACATAGTGCTTCCAAGAGCAACAAAAAAAAATCACAAGCAAAAAAGAACAGCGACATCACAAATTTTGAAAAGGATAATAGGAAGAGTAGTACCAAAAGAAATCCTGACTGAGAATATAGTCTCTGTTGTCGGAAGCAGTAGCAGCATAGTTGGTGAGCACCATGCGAGAGGAAGATGCGTTGGGACCTTCTGCATCTAGAAGGTTCTAAAAGCAAGAAATTGTGGAAGAAGTAGTAGCAATAGTAAAAGATGGTTGTTGGAGTGGAATGAGGGACACTTGACCTAGCTAAAGTTGCAAGTGTCTAGTGGTGTTGGTAGTATATAAAATGTGCTCTTTATCTTTCTACTCTTCTTGGCTTTGGCAACCATTCAAAGATGGTTTTTCTAAAACCATCTTGGAATGACAACCATTCTTAGATGGTTTTTGCGAAACCATCATAGAATGGTAGTTTCTAAGATGGTTTTTTGAAAACCGTCTTCATTGAATAATCTTATATTTACAAAACTATCACCAAGTGACATTCTGAGAAAGTTCCATATAATCGTCTAAGAATGGTGGAGTAGCATCTCCACTTGCATAAGTCATACCTACAAGGAAGGTTAGTGCACAAGTAATCAATAGAATAGGACCTCACCACTCAAACTCAGTGTTTCACTCAAATTCAATCGTGTATCACTCTTTCAAGGTTTTTTTTAATAATTTGCACTCTTGCCTTTTACCACTCTGGCTCCTCTTTAGTTCTTAAGCAGAACCTGTAAACTCAAAATCAAGAAGTATTCAATGTGAAATATGTCAAATCAAAACTCAACTCCACAAGCCAAGAAAATAAATACTCTAAGACAAAACTAATGAAATCTAAAGACAAATAAAAATAATGAAAGGAATACTCTAAAAGAATGCCAAGGAAGAAAAACTAAGACTCCAGAATGAAGAAAAGGATTGTCCAAGAATTGAACTATACTAGATGTAAATAACCAACAAGACACATTTTTTTTTTAAATATAAGTATGTAAAAAAAGAAAGAATTTGAATGCAATTTTTTTTCTTTTTTTTCATTTTATTTTTTCATCCTTTTTTTTTATCTCGGTACTTTTCTTATTTTGGTACAAAATTCAAATTTGAATGCAAATATGTGTTTGGGCAGATCCAAATCTAAATTGTAACAGGATTTTGGCTCCAAATCTAAAAATTGGATTTCATTCTTTTATTTTACTTCTTTCTTTCCTTTTTTGCATGAATTTTGATACTAAATTTATATAAAAAAGAAGATAAAAAGATATTGATACTAGATATAGTTCAGAAAAGAAAGATAGATTCAAAAGAAATAAAACAAAGAAAGATAAAATAAAATATAGAGTTAAACAAAAGGGATAGAACAAACAAAGAAGGAAACACGTGAGAAAAAAAACTCAAAGGATAGATAACACTTGATTTCAAGAACCAAAGCCCTCATACCAATTGATGGATCATCCTGATTTAAGGATCCAATTTTTAGCAACAAAAAATTGGGAACCTGTTCGGGACTCTCTAAAATTGGTGAAAATAAAAAGGAAAAAGTAAAATTTTAAAAAAGAAGATGGAAAGAACAATGCCACCATTCTTGAAGATTGTTAAGTTAAGGATGATTTTCCACAAAGAATAGAATTTTTTTATAAGAACCTAAGGTTTCACACAAGAACAAGGAGAAGTACTCTCTTAATTGTTTCTAATCTAAAATTTGATAAAAAAAATTACAAACAAAGTGTTTAAAGAGTCTATTTATAACTCATGTTTATAACCTTGAATTAGGCCCAAGGCCCAATAACTAATATAATGACTAAAAGACTTAAAATAACAATAAAAAGGTAGCAACCCATTAAAAGTCCAAAAATGGGCCTAGAAATATAATTAACAATGAAAATAAATCTTATTCTCAAATTTGGCTAAAATAAATAAGCTTTGTTTCTTCTTTTATTTCCTCTATGAGAGGATTTATTCTCTCGTAAAGCTCTTCTTGTAATCTCTTACTCCTTGCTCTAGTGATTGGTCCATTCATGTTGAGCCCACCCAAGCCAAACTCTTCCTCCTTGGATAGTCCTCTATCAATCTCACTCACTCTCCTTCGTGGTGTAACTCTCTCTCTCTATCTAACTCTCTTGCATATATCTCTTTCCAGAATACAAGTATTGTTCCTATAGCTCTTCCAAGACCAACAACCCCCCTCACTCTTTCACTGTTACCCAGTACCCCCTCCCTCTCCCTTAACCTCTTAATCTCTAAAACACTTTCCCTCATGGCCACCACTTCCTCCTTCTTTGACTTTGACGCTTGTGCCTCCTTCTGCTCCAAAACACCCTCCTCCTTGTCATAGAAAATGTCGGTGAAGAAATTATAGATAAAGAAAGATCGGTTAAACAAATTTCAAATTATGTACAATTCTTATATAAGGCTGGACAGTTTTTTCTCTAAGAATCACGCACATAAATGGTATCTCTTGGTATTAGTGGGTTGCTCAAGGACTGAGAAAAAAAAAGAGCACATATTTCTTGCTTCAAGAGGTGAGTAAAACAACTTTTTATACCTCCACGGTATGAATTCTTGAAAATGTGTTTTCCTGATATATATATATATATATATATATATATATATATATATATATATATATATATGTATATATATATATATATTAATGATGTTATACTCTGTTTGAGCATCTATATTCCATTCATAGATGTTGTTTGCACTAAAACTTTTAAAGTTATTTTTGCCTTTTTCTTCTAGTAGAAGATTAGGGGCAGATGGTTTTTGGTAATAAAGTTTGGAAGGTGTTTTCCAATGTTTGGTGTTAATCGGATTGATTACCTTTTCAAACACTAAACCTGATTCAAATACTTGTTCTGAATTATTTTCACTATCCCTATAAATGGAATTTATTAGTTTTGAGGTGTGTCTAGTCCTGATTTTGGATTATTTCTACAAAGGTTGAGGAATTTCAGGGACAGTTTTAAGTAAACTATTAATCTTGCTTAATAATTTCACTATTGCTATCACCTATCTCCTTAGTAAGGGATTTTTGTTTTCTAAGTTCCCTGAATTCCTGTTTGGCTTTTTTGCTAACCTTAAATAAAAGGTTTGAAAAAAGGTTTTTCCATTTGAACGGTTGATGATGACGACTCGTAGTCCTTGGGTTTAGTTAAAACCTTTTCTTCACTAATAGATTCATGTAACACCTGAAGGTATTTGTTGGCGTAATTAGCCTGTTCCATTAAGCTCCTAATATCCTTCGTGGTTATTTCCTCGTTGACTTCCTTTGTTTTAAAAGGTGTGGTCATGATAGGTTTATCACTGTTGACCTTGACCTTTGGCAGATGGTATTGAGTTGTGGGAGGTAATTTTGATTAGATTAACTCACCATCTTTGATTTGCTAGTTGGTAGTGACATTGCTTGTTGGATCACCTATTATGTTAGGTTGCCAAGGGTAATCTATGTTTTCTTTGACAGTATACGCATGAAACCAATCAAAGAAAAGAATTAGTTTTGACTCTTTCAAAGAATTTATAAAATTTCTCTTGGATTTGTTGCCTTTTTAATCCCTTAAAATGCTGAAAAAACCATCTCCTTTAAGGTTCATTCGCTGGAGAATAAAATTATTTTCTAAGGGTTTCCTTATCAATGCTAAATTCATTAGATAACATCATAAGGTTTATGGATAGAAGAGTATGTTAGAGATTGAATGGACTTTTGGTCATCTTCTAGTTCCTAGTTATACGTGGTCCTAAGTATTCTAGAAGTCGTATCTAAGCCTTGGAGGTTTATTCTAGAAACTGGTTGTAACTCAGATCTAGATAATCCTACTGGAATGGATCGGGTCTTGACTGAGAAGGGCCTTCTTGTCGATTTATACTCAGATTGTCTTGAGGCTTCTATTCTGGATGAGAACGAGTTTCTCCTATTGAAGGTTATTTCTACCTTACCAGAATTATCCTGTTTGAATTGTTCTATGGTAGGGGTAGGTCTGGGGATTGAAGGTGTAGCCTTATCCATAACCCATTTTTCAGGAAGGGTTACCTCATCCCATTTTATAGTTCTTGGGATAGAAACATTAGCCTTTGTCATATTAGTTATATACAAAGTCGTCTCTCCTTTTTGTGGTTTGAGAAGAACCGTCGATGCACAAGTGTTCATCACCTTATACTAGATTCTATAAAGCAAGGCTGCTGAAATTGAACCCTATTTTATGTCTAGGCGATGAAAGTGGATGTTAAGGAATAGATTCAAGGATGTTTCTATCCATTAGACTCATTGTTTTGTTTGGATAACAGTTGAAATAGACTGGTCCTTGCCCTAGGCTAGTTTCTATTGTCCCTATTAAAGAATGTTCAAATTTGTTGTGCCTAATGTCTCTAAGACACATCAAGACTGCGATGTCTATGCCCATGTCAATTAATGGTTTGATTACCACCTGGACACATCCTATGTGTAGGTATTTGTATTTTCAGCTATGCTCAAAAATTGAATTTTTGGATAATAAATGGACTTCTTCCCCTATGTCTTGTCCTAAGGAATATTATTTTCAACAGTCTTAATTAAGTAATCAAAATTGTGTTTATTTTTAATTGCCTCATGAACATATAGTGTATCCTGAGAGATTTCTGGGATGCTCCAGTCATCCATGTTTTGGTTAATCTCCTTGAAGCGAACTTCTTCATCAAAGAGATTATGTTTAGGGGTGACCTCATTGGTCTGGTTGTCTTGCTCAATGAGCAGATTTAGGTTTCTTGGATCTGAAGTTGAGGATGAAGATGAAGAACTAGTATGGAAAGAAATTCGGAAAAACAAACGCATAAGACGAGACATCCTAAAATTCATCCTCCAATATCTTTGCCTTCATTTGGTTTCATAGGAAGATTTCCATAAGGGTATATGTCACCAAATTTCCTGGATCTGGAAAAATAATTTTTTTTTAACTCTTTTTCTTTTTTTACAGTTTAAACCTTACTCCCATAGCCACCAATATACTATCTCTTAATATTTTATTTAAACAATAAACCTAAGCCTTATTGACCTTTCTCAACCACAAGACTTACTGCTACAATATCATTCAACTAAAATATCAAATTGTTGTACTTCCAGGAATACAGTTCAAACACATACTATTCAGATTAAAGATATTGTACAAAACATTTAATGTTCATACTTCCAGATCCATGAAATTAGTATACATATTTCCTTACGGATTACATTCCTACTTTGCCATCAGGCTCTGATACCAGAGATTAGCCGAAGGATCGAATGGACAGAAAAGAAGTAGGATACACAAAAGAAGAAAAAATATTATATGCAAGTTATGAAATTGTAGAAAAAATAATAGTAATTAAAAGCTTAAAATTGAAACAAAATCATAAAAAAGGGAGAAGTGAAGAAACTTAAACGGTAGTTGTCCACACTAGATAAGTAAAGAGGGAGAAGTGGAGAAACTAAAAGGGTAGTAGTCCATACTGGATTAGTAAGGATGGAGAAGGGAAGAAAGATAAAGAAAAAAAGTTTATTTGAAAAGAAATAAAAGCTTACAAAAATTGTTTCTTAGAGCTTCCCTCTCTAACTTCTCTCTAAACTATCTAAGTAAAACGGTGCCTCAAGTTTATTTGAGGACTCCTTTTATAGAATTGAAAATTGATGTAGCTACAGCTCATGTTAATCTAACCGAAACTATTTCTACAATAGAGGTTTACAATGAAACTTTAATCTTTAGCTAAATTAATACCAAAATAGTTATCTTCATTCTGGTAAAAATCATCTGAAGAGCTTGTTGACTTGGCATCTTCTTTCTTTTACAAAGAATCTCCTTCTTCGTGATCTTGAACCAATTGAAGAACTTCTTTTAAGTTCTTGGCCAGATGTTCCTTTGACTTAGACCCTGCTAGGAAAGTCGCTAGCTTGGATTTCTGATTAAGAAACATTGAAGTTTCTGGATCAATTATCTTACGTAACTCTGGATGAGCTTCAAACCAGATTTTCACCTTGTCTGGTTCTGCTTTTGTTGTGTCAAATTGATTCCACCACCAAACAAAGGCATGTCTTAGCAAGGACTGAAATTGCATGTTGTTTTCTGTTTTGTTGTATTTGTATTGCCGAAAAAATATCCAGGAAACAACAAAACTAGAAAATATTTTATGTTCGGTCTATATATCTCAAACTAGCTATTAAGGGTTCAAATTTGTAGCAATTAACCCACTTACTTCATCCTCTCCTCCGTTGTCTAGAATATTTAGACAAAGGGATTCTAGTTTGGCCTCTGATGAATCAAAGGGGTTCTAGTTTGTCCAGATTATTTTCAAAACCAGTCCAAATTGTTGAGACATGTTCTACTGATGAAGGGGGGATTTTGGTCTAACAAGCTGTACACAACACTCTCCATGTCAATGTTATTGGAATTACTAACTTTTAAAAAGGAAAACAAAACATGCATATTAGGGGAGAGGGTTGTTATATCCTAGGTTTTGAAATCGATCATACCTCAATAAACACAATCGATGCTTCACATGGTTGCAACTTTTGAACCACCTCTGCAGCTACTTTGTGCAAGAAACAACACAAATTATCAACAATGATGGGTAAATATTAGGTACTGGAATTAAGTTAGGACAGGAATTAGCAGTGGGGGAGGGGAACAAGACATTGTAGTAAAGCTGATTAATTTCCGCAACTAGCAGGCAGTGCTAGTATTAAAACTGCTTAATAAGAAGTGAAATACTAGAAATACAATTTCTCACACACTCTTTTATTAGTTGAAATTTATTGAAAATGACAATTTGTTGATCTCAAATCATATTTAATGATTTGTTCTCCTGATTTTTATAGTTTTCAATAAATCATAAGCTATTAGATAGAGTGTGTATGAAGAAGTGTGTTCTTAGCACTCCTTGGAAAGAGAAAATTAGAGTTGTTGGGTTATGGCAGGAAGCATTATTTGTAAGTAATAAGAAGTGTCAATCTTGTCAAGCTAACTAGTAGACCATTTGTTTAAATGTCCAATTAAATCATATTATCAGACCATTTGTTTATCAAATGCTGAATGGTTTTCAAAATCATTACATTACAAGATT
Organism: Glycine soja; assembly: GCF_004193775.1. Classification (NCBI taxonomy): domain Eukaryota; kingdom Viridiplantae; phylum Streptophyta; class Magnoliopsida; order Fabales; family Fabaceae; genus Glycine; species Glycine soja. The sequence goes on along the minus strand of NC_041007.1, from coordinate 37,329,836 downwards.
GCTTCCTAAATCACTTGCAACAAACATAAACACTTCTTAAGAAAATAAATTAAATGGTAGTATGGTCACATCAAATAATTGTGGATGGTCTAACTAAAATAGCATAAACAGTGAGATTAACGTGCATCTCTAAATCCATCGCCACAAGATTAAAAAATAAAACTACCATACATATAACACATAGGGAAATACATAGTATGCTAATTCTTCATTGAGGGAACTAATCATCCGAGGAACATTTCCTAGAAAGCAACATAACCAGAGCAAATACTTCGAACAACATGTTATATATACAACACCATCTAGCCTAGACAATTTTCTTTTCTATATATAGCCACCTTGTGCTGCTAGTATGAGCATGTGACTTAGCTACCATTCAATGATGGCATTATTCTTTTTAATAGTGCAAATATGGATTAGCCTTAACATGCAATGCTAAAAGGCTATGGTCGATCGGCAATCCATGTTAATATACTCAACTAAACCTATTAATACAGTATATCAGTAGTTCATTGGGTATATGAAGATGAAGCAACATATTAGGTTGGAAACTAAATATCCTATAAGGTAATATAATGTACAGTTTTCACAAAAGTTGGAAACTTTTCCAAAGAGGATAAGCATATAAACAAGGAAATTTCCAAAGAGTGGAGGGTCATTGAATAACAATGTCCCTAACTAATAAGAGTTGAATATTTTTATACTTAATATTGTCCATTCTCGCATGTTTTCATTACTCATTGGTCATACATGAATCTTTGAGATTATAATGGTTATGGAATAAATAACCACTAGCAACCTAAAACTAGAATTGAGAAATGATCACACTTTAAAATTTGAGTCAGTCACGTATTTCCAATTTAGTCAAAAGTTAGAAAATCACACACATAGCACTCTTATTTTTGTATCTTATATTTATAACAAGGAAAGGTGAAAGCTTCCTATAGAAAACTATGTTTCCGTTAGGTCTTCAATAGAGGAATCAGAACTCAACAATTTGCTAGAAGGTACAGGATAATCAGCCAGCACTTGAACTTCTGGCCCTGCTTCAGGAATTGCAGGGGCACGAATAAAAATTCCTCAAAATGTTTCTTGACCTCCTTCCTTGGAGACAAGCTCTGGCACTGAAAGCTCTGCCTCAAAGCTTTGAATCTAAATAAGTAGGTATTTTAGTTAAATGTTATCCAAATTATCAAAGTGCACAAAAAAATTTGTTCCTCAAACCAACTATATTATTCTCTTCACTAATTTCATGTAGCTTTGTGCATCACATACTATATTTGCATCCATAGAAATCCATGAATCTTATTAATTATAATGATAAAAATGGTAAATGTTTTAAAACAAAATAAATTTGTTTTGGAAAAATAAACTTGAAATTAATGTTATCAATGGCGAGTGACAGAAGGCCAAAATTCTGCCATATAAACACACCATTGCACCTTATGGCACCGCCATGACGGGCCTCCCTTCACAAATTTCCTATGGAGGTTGGGTTGTTGTGGTTGTCAACAGTTTGCTTCATAGAATATACTATAGCTTAAAATGCATAGCACATGCATTTACCTGGCTGCCAAAGAAATTTCTATGCAGTCTACAATCAAGTCCACCCATCTTCTGTCCTGAAATGATGTTAGTCATTTTTATTTTTTAAACTATTAGGACTGGAATTAAGTATTATGAACCATAGCAATTCATGGCCATACTCCAAAATATTAGTATTGGAATTAAGTATTATGAACCACAGCAGTTCATGGCCTTCTAATACCCTATGAAATTTCACAACATACCTTTGACCTCACCACAGAAAGATTCTATCAAATCCATCATCCATAGCTTAGCCAACAAAGCCAACACAGATTATCAACAATCATGGGTGAATATTTGGAGGTATGCATTATAATAAGATATTGACTTGCAAAAATGATTCATGTAACATTAATTCAAATTAAAACCATTAAGGGTGTATCCCTTAGCTGGCGAGGAATGCTGAGAGTGAAGAATATAAGGGGTAACTCAAATAGATTTTGCTAGTAAATTTCTCACTTATAATCCCTTCCTCTGATAAAATATTTTTATCCTACCCATAATTAGCTAAAGCTTTTATCCACATAGTTCAAATCACCTGTTCATAAACCAATGTAGCATCCAATTTTCCCCCCTTAAGTCTCACTTTTTAATCCATATAAGAACCAAAACTCACTCACTTGTAGTCATAATAGCATGTTCAACTACTGATATCATATCACAAAATAGTGAAGGATTATTAGGGAAGTTTGACTAGTTTGAAACTGCACCAACTTATTGAAAAAAAATCACAAGCTTGCAAAGACCCAGTGACATAAAAACATTTATTGAACAAAAAAAACAAGCTTGCAAAAGCTCACAAAAATGAGAAAATAAGAAAATACTTACCTTGCGTTGATGTCAGACTCCAACGGAGGATGCTCAACCTTGCTGTAGTGATAAACCCCAACGACAGTCACGAACCCCAGCGGCGACGATGATGAGGAGAAGACGGCGATCACAGGTTGCAAACAATGGTGATAGGTCTTGCAGGTGAGGGAGAGGAGAAAGGCTTTGTTTGTGAGACTGAGCGTGCGGGGGGGGGGGGGAAGGGTTTTGAGATTTAATTTATATATAACACAACATCGACTTTTAAAATATAACTGATGTTAACATCACCTAGTTAACATCGGTTTTTATAAAAAAACCAGTGTTAACGACCTAATGTTAACATCGGTTTTGAAAAAACCGATGTTAACTTGTTGACATTAACATTGGTTTTTTTAATAACCGATGTTAACTGTCATACCCTAATTTCGTTCGGGGGTTATTATTTGATGATATACAACCTTTGATTGGCCGCTTCAAGATACTTGGCACCCTTTGTTGTACAATATGTGAAGTCCTGAGACGTGCCGAAAATCGAAAGGAAGCAGGCTTACGCGATCCGTGAAAATTCCGTAATGTGACGGAAATCGAAAGGAGGTGTTTTTCGCAATCTGTGAGTTTTCGTAACTTCTTCGAAAGCTAAAAAAGGAATAAATACATAATCCGTAAGGATTCGTAACCTTGCAGAAGAAAAATAAGTATCGTTACGAAATTTGTAAAGTTTCGTAACGTTACGGAAAAAGAATTACCGAAAAAGGTAAAGGGGGGTGCATTTAGTAAAAAGGGGTGTACAAATAGCAATCAGGCCCACTTGGGCCTTTCAGATTCTTCCTCCAGAAGGCTGTTGCTTCTGAAGGAAGCAACCTTGCTCGCCTGGGCGAGCTGGGTGGCAAGCTCCTCCCCTATTTTGCTATAAATAGGGGGAGGAGTGAAGGGAGAAGGGGTTCAGCCTTCTTGGCACTTCTTATTCTCTCGAAATTGCTGAGGAAAATTGTTTCCGTGAAGAAAATCCAAGCCGAGGCACTTCCGTAACGTTTCCGTGAGTAATTACGCGAAGATTCTCGACCGTTCTTCAACATTCATCGTTGGTTCTTCGTTTTCTTCAGTCTTCAACGGGTAAGTACCTCAAACCGAGCTTTTCAATTCATTCGATATACCCGTGGTGGTCCACATTTTGTTTCATGTATTTTTATTTTCGTTTTCATTCGCTTTCTATACCCCTTTTGACGTGCTTCAGTCATTTATTTAAGTTGTTTCTCGCCTAAATCTAAAAATAAAATAAATTTCCACCGATCATTTGAATTGTATCATCCGCTAATTTCTGTTAAAAAGAATTCCGACCGTTCGGTCGTGCCGTAACCACGTTGGAAATAAAAAAAGAGGTAAAATAATAATATAATAATAAAAAAAATACCTTTAGTAAAATAAAGCGGAAAATCAATCGGGCGTTTTCTCTTTGGGATTTCTCATTCTTAATTGAATTGACTAATAACTAAAGTGAAACTAAGGCTAAAATCAACTCGCCTAGTCGAGCTCGTCCACAAAAAATAGGGTTTTGAAAGTTTATCATTTCATTTTCTTACCAAGTAAAATGGATCATTTTTAAGGTCCAACGCCTTAAAATGATAACCTTTCAAGTAAAAAGAATCACTTGATTCACGCATAAGAAAGAACTACGTAGGTCTGATTTCCTCTTTGATGGAGGATACGTAGGAGCAAGAGCCCCGCTTTTGTCGACCTCAAAAAATAAAAAGAAATAAAAGGTAAGATAACACAAATTCACAATTCTAAAAAATAGGTTGTTGTCCTTTGAGACAAACGTGAGAGGTGCTAATACCTTCCTCAAACGTAAATACAACTCCCGAACTTAGAATTTTCATTTTGACCGGTTTCCTTCAGTTTTTCTGACATTTTCCACAAATAAACGTTGGTGGCGACTCTGCGCATCTTTCCTCCTTTGGAAAGCGCACCCGTGAGCCTCGCCTCGCACGCCCGCAAAAGGGCACGTTGCGACAGTTGGCGACTCCACTGGGGACCTTTTTGTGAGTTAGGCCTATTTTAAGGAATTGTGGATTTGTGAAACTTCGTGTGTGTATTTGTTGAACTGTGTAAAATGTAAATAACTGTTGTCTATTTCGCATTCTTTACACTGCATTCTAAGCACCCACGGGTTTGAGTAAAAAAGGGGCCCTATACCCGGGTTCATGGGAATTTAAGGAGTGGAGGTGAATCTATCATCATGCTAGGTCTCCGACTTGCTTGATAATAGTGAAACCTTGTCTAGAGCTTTGTCTCTTTATAATGTGTTGTCGCTAGTATTCCATACCGCCACAATATTATTATCTTGAGTGATGATACCTCTAGAAAACAGCCGTGTGAGTTATGAATTGTTGGGGAGTAGTTATTAGAGACCCTTAGATATTGTCCTATAGGTTCCCAAATAGGGGCAAAGAGCAAACACGCTCCGTGCCATTCGTTCTCATGCATTTTTTGATAAATAGCACTAGTTTATAGTTTTGCTAGTGATGTTTGGTTTCTTTAGAGTAATACGTGGCCTTTTTAATACTACGTTGAGGCGCCATCATGCCCAAAACATAGCATTAAAATTGGATCCCTGCGGTCTCGTATGTGTGAATTACCCCTTTGTGTTGTTTTCTTTCCGTTTCATGCATACGCATTGCATCATTCATGTCGGAGTCTTGATCCACCCCTTTTTTAGGTAAATGATGGGGACAAATCAAAACGGCAAAAGGTTTTATCAAGTCAAGGTTAAAAGTCTAGATGTCACCAGCCTCAAGGAATTGGGACGATTGATGGGACCTCTCCAAAGGCAAGCCTTTCGCAAAGTGTACGGAAAGATTCTAGATTTGACCGCGGCGGAGGTATTTACGGAAGCTGTCGTATCCCTCGCCCAATACTATGACCAGCCGTTGAGGTGCTTCATGTTTGGGGACTTCCAAATGGTACCGGCTATCGAAGAGTTTGAGGAGATACTAGGATGCCCTCTTGGGGGGAGAAAACCGTATCTTTTCTCCGGGTTTCTTCCCTCCTTGAGCAAGATTGCAGCTGTGGTCGGGGATTCGGCAAGAGAGTTGGATCGCATGAAGCAAACTCACAACGGCGTAGTGGGCCTGCCACGAAAATACTTGGAAGGCAAGGCAAGGGATATGGCGAGCCAAGAGAAGTGGGGCCCGTTTGCGGATATACTAGCTTTGTTGATTTTTGGGGTTGTCCTCTTTCCGAACGTGGACGGTTTGGTGGACTTAGCCGCCATTGACGCTTTCCTCGCATATCACCATAGCAAGGAGAGTCCAGTGGTGGCTATCTTGGCAGATTTGTTTGATACCTTTGACTGGAGATGTGAGAAAAACAGTGCACGGATTGTCTGTTGTTTACCCACTCTATGTGTGTGGTTGGTTTCACACCTATTCCAACAAGACACAAGACATCCGTGTCCACTTCAAAGCTATCGCTCATGCGCCGAAAAAGGAAGAGTCGACTGGGACCAACATTTGGCTGGAATAGGAGGCAACACAATCAATTGGTTTCCTCGTTGGAAGGAAGGCAAGGAAGGAGTTCTCTTCTTGTGTGGGGACTACCCTAATGTTCCATTGATGGGGACTAGGGGTTGTATTAATTATAATCCCGCACTCGCCATAAGACACCTAGGGTACCCCATGAGGGGGGCGCCAACCGAAGAAAGTCTCTCGCCTTTCCTTGTGAGGGATCTAGGCGCACAAAGTCTCAAGGTGATACAAAGAGTCCACAAGGCGTGGAGAAGTCCGTTGAGGAAAGAAAAGGAGCTTAGTGGCATCCGAAATGGCGTCATCGGTGGTTATCATGGATGGCTAAGAGTTCACACGCGAGGGTTAGATTGGCTCCCCAAATTGAAAGTTATTAATGAGGAGAACTTCGAAGCTCCGGAGGAAGATGAAGAAGTCCAAGCTCTAAAATTAGAGCTAGGGAAGGCGAGACTCGCCAAGGAGAAGTTCAAATCAGCCGCTACACACATCCGGAAAGAGTGCACCGAGTTACAAGAGGAAAACGCGGCCACTGCAAGAGCCCTTGAACAAGAAACTAAAAGGGCCCGCAAGGAGGAATACGGCCGAGAGAAATTCTGAGGAGCATTGTGGGGTAGCAACAATGAGCTCAAGCTCCGAAGAGAGGAAAGAGACCGGTCACGGGTGCATGGCATGATCTTAAAAGAAGAGTTAGCTGCGTGCGCAAGATCCAAGAGGAGTTTGGCTCAACACTTGGAAGCCACGGAGCAAAGCATGCTAGCTATCATAGGGCAATACAAGGAAGAGTTGAACCAGTCTGTGGCCCATGAACAAAAGCTAGTGGAGGATTTTGCACAAGTGTACGCCGAAAAAGAAGCAAGAGGGAGGGTGATTGATGCATTGCATCAAGAAGCGACTATGTGGATGGATAGGTTCGCCTTGACCTTGAATGGAAGTCAAGACCTCCCGCGTCTATTAGCCAAAGCAAAAGCCATGGCCGAAGTGTGTATGGCCCCCGAGGAGATTCATGGGCTAATCAATTACAGTCAACACATGATAGATTTCATGGCCCACATAATTAGAAACCGTTAGGTTCTCTTGTAACACCTTTGTATAATCTTGGCTAGATGAAAGCTTTGTTCTTTTTATAAAATGAGAAGTTCTGAACTTATCACGTCATCTAAAAAACCTTGGGGTGGATCCAAGTGCTCCGATCATTCATTTGCATATTCATGTTTTGGTGGCATACTCACCATTGTTTATTTTTTAAGGAATTTCATCATAACTAAGAAAACACCAAGGCACCCCTATAACACTCGATCCAGAAAAATGGATAATGAAGAGGGCGTGCAGGAACAGATGAAGGTCGATCTATTGGATTTAAAAGATTAAATGGCTTCCATCTCAGAGGTCATGTTAAAACTCCAGAAAACTATAGAGGATAAAGCCACGGCAACCGCCTCCAGTACAGTTAGGGAAGCGGAGCCGGTGCTGCAGCCCGCCTTAAATCCGGGCCGAGACAGAAACACGGCAGTGTTTGGTCGAAGGTATAGCCCGCAAGCTTATCCTTATGGCTTGCCTCCGGACTTCACTCCCCGTGCCACCCCGGAAGATTTAAGCCAAGCCCCTACTTTCGAGGGGCAGCTCCCACCTTATGACGACTATCCCGGGCAAGACGATGAGGAAGGAGATACCCATCTCGGCCCCTGCTCCACCTCAGAGATCCGTCCCCCCATGAACTACCCCAACCAAACATAGTCCGCCATATCCCGGCTTCACCCACACCCGTAAAAGAATCTGTTCCCTTCGTAGAAGATAAGGGAAAGATTGAGGCGCTTGAAGAGAGGTTGAGAGCAGTCGAGGGCCTCGGCAATAACCATTCTCGGATCTAGTGGACTTATGTCTCGTACCCAATATTGTCATTCCTCCCAAGTTCAAAGTACCGGATTTTGATAAGTACAAAGGGACGACATGTTCGAAAGGGCATCTTCGGATGTATTGCCAAAAAATGGGGGCGTATTCTGCGGACGAAAAGTTGTTGGTCCATTTCTTTCAAGACAGCTTGGCTGGAGCAGCTGTAGCATGGTATACCAATCTGGAAGCTTCCCAAATCCGATCATGGAAGGACTTGGCAACTGCCTTCATTAGGCAGTACCAGTACAATACGGATATGGCTCCCGATCGGAACCAACTTCAGAGTATGACTAAGCGAGAGCATGAGTCCATTAAGTAATATGCCCAAAGATGGAGAGATCTCGCAGCCCATGTCGTACCGCCCATGACAGAAAGGGAGATGATCACAATTATGGTAGATATGTTACCCACGTTCTACTATGAAAAGCTGATAGGCTACATGCCAGCTAACTTTGCGGATCTCGTCTTCGCCGGAGAAAGGATTGAATCCGGACTACGAAAAGGCAAGTTCGAATATGCTTCCAATATGGCCCCCAACAACAACAGAAGAGCCCCAGTAGTGGGCGCGAGGAAAAAGGAAGGAGATGCCCACGCGGTCACCACTGCCCCGACGTGGATGAAAGCACCCCAAAATATCCAAAGCTCATACCAGCCCAATCCCCCAAATTTTTCAATCCGAGCCGGGAATTTTCCCCTGACTCAAGTAAAAGGACCGCCCGCGGCAGAGAGAACGCCGGCCCAATGCACAGCTCCAGCCACGCCCCGGCCAGTCAACAATACGGCCCCCGGCACGAGCTATAAAAATGCACAGAGCCCACTCCCGGAAGATAACTTCTCTCCTATTCCCATGGCATACTCCGAATTATGGCCTTCATTATTGGAGAATCATTTGGTGGTAGCCATACCCGGGAGGGTCTTCCAGCCACCCTACCCCAAGTGGTATGACCCGGGTGCCAAATGTGAATACTATAGTGGAGCTCCCGGACACAACCTTGACTCCTGCCGCCCGTTCAAGTATAAAGTGCAGCACCTAATCAGTGCCAGCTGGCTATCATTTCAAGAGGAAGGCCCAAATGTTAAAACTAACCCGCTAGCTAGTCATGGAAAGGCTAGCGTAAACTCCATCCAAGAAGATGGGCCATCGCGGGCAAGGAGATTAGGAGAGGTGGCTACGTCCAGACGTTTTATCTACCAATCGCTGCAAGCGGCATGTATGGTCTCCTGTGGCGGAGGCGAAGGGGACGAATGTTTGTTTCACCTCGGGGAGTCGCACGACATGGAAACCTGTCCCGCGGTAGAAGAATTGCTTCAGCGGTTCATGGATTGCGGGCAGCTTGAAGTGTCCATAGGAAGGAGGGAAGAACCACAGATTTGCATGCAGTCGGAAGAGAAGAAGGTTCCTCTAACCCCCAAGGCCCTAGTGATATGTTTTACTAGGAAAGGGACCGGCTCCACACCCATATACCCCCGGACAGCGCCCAAGCCAACGCCATTTGCATATCAAAGTAATAAGGTCGTTCCGTGGAAGTTTACCCCTCGCGCGTTCAGCGAAAGAGTTGCAACCGAAGTTGACTCCCTGTCAGCTAAGGTGACCAACATCACCGGCCTCAATGGCATAACCCGCAGTGGTCGGGTGTTCGCTTCCCCTCACCAGGCGGAATTGCCCTCCAAGGGGAAAGTGCCTATGGTCCAAGAGCCCACAGACGTAGCCACCCCCTCGAAAGAAGTAGATCCTCCAGTGGTAAGAGGGGCTGAAAAGAAAGAAGGTCTTCAAGGTAAGACGGTGACTTTGGAAGAGGCCCATGAGTTCCTTCGCCTCATCCAACAAAGTGAGTTTAAGGTAGTCGAGCAACTGAATAAAACTCCAGCAAGGATCTCGTTGCTTGAACTGCTCATAAACTCTGAGCCTCATCGTACGCTATTGATAAAAGTCCTCAATGATGCCTGTCATACCCTAATTTCGTCTGGGGACCTTTGCTTGATGACATGCGACCTTTCTTTGGTCCTTGTGAGGTGCTTGGCACCCATCATTAGGCAATTTGTGAAATTCCAGGACATGCCGAAAAACCAAAAAATATTGATGCACAATCCGTAAGTTTCTGTGACACACCGGAAATCAAATGGAAGCATCGTTGCATAATTAAGTGAGATTCCGTAACATTCCGTAAGTCAAAAAGGGGATGATTATGTAATCCGCAAGGTTCCGTAACATTACGGAAAGAAAACAAGTATCGTTACGAGATTCGTAAGTTTCCGTAACTTTACGAAAAAAGAATCACCAAAAAAGGTAAGGGGGTGAACTTATCAAGATAGGGGTGTAAATAGCAATTCAAATCTAGGCCGGAAGTTGGGTTGCTTAAGGAGGAAGCAACTGGGCGGCAAGCTCCTCCACGTTTTTGAAAAATGGTTTTCGGGGCTTCCGTAATACTTCCGTAAAATTTCCGAAAACCTTGGGTAAGCATATTCCACTTAACATTGGTGAAAGGGAAGAGAAAAAAGATGAAAATCAAATTCGAAAACAGTTCCGTAAGGCTTCCGTAACTTTTCCGTAAAATACGAAAAGGGGGGTGAACTTAGTAATTCAGGTGCGCTTAGAAATCTTCTTCATTAAGTCTTTGGGCGGCAAGTACCTCCTTTTTTTTCTATAAATAGGGGAGGGGGGAGCTGTTTCAAAATGTTGAAGACCCCTTTGGCTATGCATTTCGGCTATTTTGGGCAAAAAACACGTTTTCGTGAAGAAAAATCAAGTCGAAATACTTCCGTAACGCTTCCGTAAGCGATTCTGTAGAAATTCTTCATCGTTCTTCGTCGTTCTTCACCGTTCTTCATCCGTTCTTCGTTCGTTCTTCATTCTTCAACGGGTAAGTTTTCGAATCCGAGACTTTCAATTCATTTCTTGTTTTGTGTACTTTCACTTTAATTTCGTTTACTTTCAGTTTTCTTTTCTTCAGTTTTTAACGTGCTTTAACCATTTATTTAAGCCGTTTTCTCGTCTAATAAATGATAAAATGAATTTCAACCGATCATTTGTGTTGTAATCTCGTTTAATCACTGTTAAAACGAAATCTAACCGATCGTTCACGCTATAACCTCGGTTAAACCAAAAAAAGTAAAATAATAATAAAATAATCAAAATATCTTGAAAAATAATAATAAAATAATCAAAATATCTTTGAATAAAATAATAAAAAAAATCAATCGGACGTTTTTCTTTGGAAGTTTCCTTGAATGAATTGATTAATAAACCAAAGTGAAACTAAGACTAAAATCAACTCACAAATCAAGTTTTTTTCCGAAAAATCACTAAAAACCGTTTTAAGGTCCAGCGCCTTAAACGGTCCTCTTTGCTTTTATCGGTTAACATGGACCGTTCAAAAGCATAAAATCAACATGTGACTTTACCGCTTTTGCAAGAACTACGTAGGTCTGATTTCCTCATCGCAATTGAGGATACGTAGGAGCAAAAGCCCCGCTTTTATCAACCACCCCAAGAGATCGTTAATGGTCCAATGCCTTAACGTTTCTCTCCTTTCAAAAACAAGAGGTCGTTAATGGTCCAATGCCTTAACGTTTCTCTCCTTTCAAAAACAAGAGATCGTTAATGGTCCAACGCCTTAACGTTTCTCATCTTTCAAAATGAAAAGACCGTTTAATGGTCCAACACCTTAAATGACCTTTTGTTCAATAAAAACATATTTTACAAAAAAGAAAAAAACAACTTAACCAAACACTTTGTTCCGAAAGAACTACGTAGGTCTGATTTTCTCATCCCAAATTGAGGAATACGTAGGAGCAAAGGGAAACACCCTTGTGGACCACAAAAAAAGAAAAAATATAAAGGATATAAGGACATAAAAGGGAACGTAAAAATCAAAGTCACGTTTGCACATTCGATTAAAGGCTGCCGTCCCTTGGGACGGACGTGTGGGGTGCTAATACCTTCCCCGTGCGTAAATACAACTCCCGAACCTTTCACTTAAAAGTTCGTAGATCGCGTCTTTTCCGGTTTTTCCGACGTTTTCCTCAAATAAACGTTGGTGGCGACTCCGCGCGTATTCCTTTCGTGGAACACGCATCCCGCGAGTCACGCGTCGCCCTCCCGCCGAAGGGTAGGTTGTGACAGTTGGCGACTCCACTGGGGACTGTTTTTTGAGAGTTAGGCCATTTAATTTTGTGCAATGTTTTACCGTGACTTACCCCTTTGTTGGTTTCCTTTCATTATGTTCTTGTGTATATAAACTCTTTGTTGCTTTTAGTGCATTTTAAAATGTATGCATGAAGTAAATATTTATTCATTTGATGCACACAAACACCAACACTATTTGCACACACTGTGAGTGAAAAAGGGCCCTATACCCGGGTTCATGGGAGCATAAGGAGTGGAGGTGAATCTGTGATCATGCTAGGTCTCCGACTTGCTTGATTACAGTGAACCCTCATCTAGAGCTTTTCTCTTTGAAAACCTATTGTTGCTAGTAGTCCCTACTGCTACAATATGTTCTTCGAAGGGGATGATACCTCTAGAAACCATCAAGAGAGATATAACTACCTTGGGGATTATTGCTAAAAGCCTAGTTAGTTCTCTCCCTTATAGGTCCCTTAAATAGGGGCACGGAGCAAACACGCTGCGTGCCATTTTTCACACTGCCATGCATAAGTGTCATGTACCCTTTTGCTTATATTCAGTGAGTATTGTCATACTGTGTACATTCCCGCATTGTGTCTTTTGCATAGGCATTGCATATGGGTTCTGTCTTGATCCCTACTGTAAACAAACCAACGGAGGGTCCGTGTCGCTTTCTTAAAATCGTGCGTTGGGGCATTTTGCTACCCCTAGACGTCGTATCTAAGAAGGGGACAAATTCCCCGGACCCCCGCATTCCTAGATTGTATCTGTGTCATATGCATTCCATCATGCATTCATCCATCCCACCCATGAGATATCGGAGTTTTGCTTTGCACCAGCTTTTGTCTCACTTTAGTAAGCATGGGAACAAATCAAACCGGCAAGAGGTTCTACCAAGTCAAGGTCAAAAGCCTAGATACCACCAGCATCAAGGAATTAGGGCGGTTGATGGAACCTCTCCAAATGCAAGCTTTCCGCAAGACTTACGGAAAGATCTTAGAATTGATCTTAGCAGAGGTGTCCATAGAAGCCATTGCATCACTCACCCAATACTACGACCAGCCTTTGAGATGCTTCACATTCGGAGACTTCCAATTAGTACCAACCATTGAAGAATTTGAGGAAATTCTAGGATGTCCTCTCGGGGGAAGAAAACCATATCTTTCCTCCGGGTGTCTCCCCTCTTTGAGCAGAATTGCAACTGTGGTCAAGGATTCAGCAAGAGGTTTGGACCGCATAAAACAGACTCGGAACGGCATAGCAGGCCTACCACAGAAGTACCTAGAAGACAAGGCAAGGGGTATGGCCAATCAAGGAGACTGGGTCCCGTTTATGGATGTGTTAGCTTTGCTAATTTTTGGGGTCGTCCTCTTTCCAAACGTGGATGGTTTGGTAGACCTAGCAGCAATCGACGCTTTCCTTGCCTACCACCATAGCAAGGAAAGTCCGGTGGTAGCTGTCTTGGCAGATCTATTTGACACATTTGACCGAAGGTGCGAAAAGAGTAGCGCACGGATCATCTGTTGCTTACCCGCCCTCTGTGTTTGGTTGGTTTCGCACTTGTTCCAACAAGACACAAGACATCCATGTCCGCTCCTGAGCCATCGCTCGTGTACTGAAAAGGGGAGAATAGATTGGGACCAGCTTTTGGCCGGGATAGGAGGTAGAACAATCAGTTGGTTCCCCCGATGGAAGGAAGGAAAAGAAGGAGTCCTTTTCTCATGTGGAAGATACCCAAACATTCCGCTGGTAGGAACGAGGGGTTGTATTAACTACAATCCCGCGCTCGCTATAAGACAACTAGGGTACCCCATGAGGGGAGCACCGACGGAAGAAAGCATGTCTCCTTTCCTTGTGAGGGATCTCGGCGCACAAAATTCCAAGACTATACAAAGAATCCATAAGGCATGGGAAACCCCGTTAAGGAAAGATCAAGAGCTTAGAGGCATTCGTAACGGCATCATTGGTGGGTACCACGAATGGCTGAAAGTTCATATACGAGGTTTAGATTGGCTCGCCAAGTTAAAAGTCGTCAGCGAAGAGAATTTTGAAGCACCGGAAGAGGACGAAGAAGTCCAAGCTCTCAAAAGCGAGTTAGGAAAGGCAAAACTTGCCAAGGAGAAGTTCAAGTTGGCCGCTACACACGTTCGGAATGAGTGTGCCGGGTTACGGGAAGAGAATGCAATTACCGCAAGAGCCCTTGAACAAGAGGCCAAGAGGGCTCGCAAGGAAGAGTATGGCCGGAACAAATTTCGCGGAGCTCTATGGGGTAGCAATAGTGAACTCAAGTTGCGAAGGGAAGAAAGGGACCAGTCGCGAGCACATAGCATGGTTTTGAAAGAGGAGTTAGTTGCCTGTTCAAGGTCCAAAAGAAGCTTGTCTCAGCGTTTATGCGAGACAGAGACCAACATGCTAGCTATCATCGCCAAGTACCAAGAAGAGTTAGGTCTAGCCGCGGCCCACGAGCATAGGATTGCGGACGAATATGCCCAAGTATACGCGGAAAAAGAGGCTAGAGGAAGGGTGATCGACTCTTTACACCAAGAGGCAACCATGTGGATGGATCGGTTTGCTCTTACCTTGAACGGGAGTCAAGAACTTCCCCGATTGTTAGCCAAGGCCAAAGCGATGGCAGACACCTACTCCGCCCCCGAAGAGATTCACGGGCTTCTCGGCTATTGTCAGCATATGATAGACTTAATGGCCCACATAATTAGAAATCGTTAGGAAACTTGTATGGTCTCTCAGACCTTGACTAGATATGACTTCCTTTTTGAAATAAAATGAGTTGGTCCCATGTTTCTACTCCAAAAAAACTTGTGCAAATCAAATCACTCCTACGTTTCATCTCTAGCATGCATTTTCTTTCTTTACCCACTCTTCACGTTTGGTTTTTTAGGGAAAAACACCATAACTAAACGCGCCGCAAGGGATCCCTATCGCACCAGATCCAAATCTAGAACGATGGGTGATCAAGAGGAGACGCAGGAACAGATGAAAGCCGACATGTCGGCTCTGAAAGAACAAATGGCCTCCATGATGGAGGCCATGTTAAGTATGAAGCAGCTCATAGAGAAGAACGCGGCCACCGCCGCCGCTGTCAGTTCGGCTGCCAAAGCAGACCCGACTCTCTTGGCAACTACGCACCATCCTCCCTCAAACATAGTAGGACGGGGAAGGGACACACTGGGGCACGATGGCAGCCCTCACCTGGGATACAACCGAGCGGCTTACCCTTATGGATTGCCGCCCAACTATTCACCACCCGTCTTGCAAGAAGATGCGGGCCACATTGCTTCTCCCGTCCATGAAAGAGAGCCTCCTCAGCAGCCCGACGAAGTCCACAAAGACCCTCAAGATTATGCTCGAAGGGATGTCGAGTTCTATCCCCCGATCCCCGAAGGGCCGGCACCAGGCACGTTGCCTCAACCCAACATCGCAGCATCACCAATAGTTTTGTCCACGGAAGGGCCGCCCCCAGCAACTGAAGAAAGGAGGAAGCTCGATCTCCTTGAGGAAAGATTGAGGGCTGTGGAAGGATTTGGGGACTATCCGTTCGCAGACATGACGGATCTTTGCTTAGTACCCGATGTTGTTATTCCCCCGAAGTTCAAAGTGCCGGACTTCGACAAGTATAAAGGGACGACTTGTCCCAAAAACCATCTCAAAATGTACTGTCGTAAGATGGGCGCCCACTCTAAAGATGAAAAGCTGTTGATACACTTCTTTCAGGATAGCTTGGCCGGAGCTGCGGTAGTGTGGTACACTAATTTGGAAGCTTCCCGTATCCGTACTTGGAAGGATCTGATTACCGCCTTCCTAAGGCAGTATCAGTACAATTCTGATATGGCTCCTGACCGTACTCAACTGCAGAATATGTTCAAGAAAGAGGGTGAAACCTTTAAAGAATATGCGCAGCGATGGAGGGATTTGGCGGCACAAGTAGCTCCTCCCATGGTTGAGAGAGAGATGATCACCATGATGGTAGACACTCTGCCAGTGTTCTACTATGAGAAGCTAGTAGGTTACATGCCGTCCAGCTTTGCGGATCTGGTGTTTGCCGGGGAAAGAATCGAGGTGGGATTGAAAAGAGGAAAGTTTGATTACGTTTCCTCCACAAATGCGAATGCCAAAAGAATCGGGGCAACAGGGGCAAAAAGGAAGGAGG